>NW_022631006.1:15216747-15333359 GCF_010015895.1 Lontra canadensis
TATCAGATCAATTAGATTTTAAGCCAAAGACTATAATAAGAGATGAGGAAGGACACTATATCATACTCAAAGGATCTGTCCAACAAGAAGATCTAACAATTTTAAATATCTATGCCCCTAACGTGGGAGCAGCCAACTATATAAACCAATTAATAACAAAATCAAAGAAACACATCAACAATAATACAATAATAGTAGGGGACTTTAACACTCCCCTCACTGAAATGGACAGATCATCCAAGCAAAAGATCAACAAGGAAATAAAGGCCTTAAATGACACACTGGACCAGATGGACATCACAGATATATTCAGAACATTTCATCCCAAAGCAACAGAATACACATTCTTCTCTAGTGCACATGGAACATTCTCCAGAACAGATCACATCCTCGGTCCTAAATCAGGTCTCAACTGGTATCAAAAGATTGGGATCATTCCCTGCATATTTTCAGACCACAACGCTCTGAAGCTAGAACTCAATCACAAGAGGAAATTTGGAAAGAACCCAAATACATGGAGACTAAACAGCATCCTTCTAAAGAATGAATGGGTCAACCAGGAAATTAAAGAAGAATTGAAAAAATTCATGGAAACAAATGATAATGAAAACACAACGGTTCAAAATCTGTGGGACACAACAAAGGCAGTCCTCAGAGGAAAATATATAGTGGTACAAGTCTTTCTCAAGAAACAAGAAAGGTCTCAGGTACACAACCTAACCCTACACCTCAAGGAGCTGGAGAAAGAACAAGAAAGAAACCCTAAACCCAGCAGGAGAAGAGAAATCATAAAGATCAGAGCAGAAATCAATGAAATAGAAACAAACAAACAAAAAAACAATAGAACAAATCAATGAAACTAGGAGCTGGTTCTTTGAAAGAATTAATAAGATTGATAAACCCCTGGCCAGACTTATCAAAAAGAAAAGAGAAAGGACTCAAATAAATAAAATCATGAATGAAAGAGGAGAGATCACGACTAACACCAAAGAAATACAGACAATTATAAGAACATACTATGAGCAACTCTACGCCAACAAATTTGACAACCTGGAAGAAATGGATGCATTCCTAGAGACATATAAACTACCACAACTGAACCAGGAAGAAAGAGAAAGCCTGAACAGACCCATAACCAGTTAGGAGATAGAAACAATCATCAAAAATCTCCAAACAAACAAAAGCCCAGGGCCAGACGGCTTCCCAGGGGAATTCTACCAAACATTTAAAGAAGAACTAATTCCTATTCTCCTGAAACTGTTCCAAAAAATAGAAATGGAAGGAAAACTTCCAAATTCATTTTATGAGGCCAGCATCACCTTGATCCCAAAACCAGACAAGGATCCCATCAAAAAAGAGAACTATAGACCAATATCCTTGATGAACACAGATGCAAAAATTCTCACCAAAATACTAGCCAATAGAATTCAACAGTACATTCAAAGGATTATTCACCACGACCAAGTGGGATTTATTCCAGGGCTACAAGGTTGGTTCAACATCTGCAAATCAATCAATGTGATACAACACATTAATAAAAGAAAGAACAAGAACCATATGATACTCTCCATAGATGCTGAAAAAGCATTTGACAAAGTACAGCATCCCTTCCTGATCAAAACTCTTCAAAGTGTATGGATAGAGGGCACATACCTCAATATTATCAAAGCCATCTATGAAAAACCCATCACAAATATCATTCCCAATGGAGAAAAACTGAAAGCATTTCCGCTAAGGTCAGGAACACGGCAGGGATGTCCGTTATCACCACTGCTATTAAACATAGTACTAGAAGTCCTAGCCTCAGCAATCAGACAACAAAAAGAAATTAAAGGCATCCATATCGGCAAAGAAGAAGTCAGACTATCACTCTTCGCAGATGATATGATATTATATGTGGAAAACCCAAAAGACTCCACTCCAAAACGGCTAGAACTGGTACAGGAATTCAGTAAAGTGTCAGGATATAAAATCAATGCACAGAAATCAGTTGCATTTCTCTACACCAACAACAAGACAGAAGAGAGAGAAATTAAGGAGTCAATCCCATTTATAATTGCACCCAAAACTATAAGATACCTAGGAATAAACCTAACCAAAGAGACTAAGGATCTATACACAGAAAACTATAAAGTACTCATGAAAGAAATGGAGGAAGACACAAAGAAATGGAAAAATGTTCCATGCTCCTGGATTGGAAGAATAAATATTGTGAAAATGTCTATGCTACCTAAAGCAATCTACACATTTAATGCAATTCCTATCAAAGTACCATCCATTTTTTTCAAAGAAATGGAACAAATAATCCTAAAATTTATATGGAACCAGAAAAGACCGCGAATAGCCAAAGGAATATTGAAAAAGAAAGCCAAAGTTGGTGGCATCACAATTCCAGACTTCAAGCTCTACTACAAAGCTGTCATCATCAAGACAGCATGGTACTGGCACAAAAACAGACACATAGATCAATGGAACAGAATAGAGAGCCCAGAAATAGACCCTCAACTCTATGGTCAACTAATCTTCGACAAAGCAGGAAAGAATGTCCAATGGAAAAAAGACAGCCTTCAATAAATGGTGTTGGGAAAATTGGACAGCCACATGCAGAAAAATGAAATTGGACCATTTCCTTACACCACACACGAAAATAGACTCAAAATGGATGAAGGACTCAATGTGAGAAAGGAATCCATCAAAATCCTTGAGGAGAACACAGGCAGCAACCTCTTCGACCTCAGCCGCAGCAACATCTTCCTAGGAACATCGCCAAAGGCAAGGGAAGCAAGGGCAAAAATGAACTATTGGGATTTTATCAAGATCAAAAGCTTTTGCACAGCAAAGGAAACAGTTAACAAAACCAAAAGACAACTGACATAATGGGACAAGATATTTGCAAACGACATATCAGATAAAGGGCTAATATCCAAAATCTGTAAAGAACTTAGCAAACTCAACACCCAAAGAACAAATAATCCAATCAAGAGATGGGCAGAAGACATGAACAGATATTTCTGCAAAGAAGACATCCAGATGGCCAACAGACACATGAAAATTGCTCCATATCACTCGGCATCAGGGAAATACAAATCAAAACCACAATGAGATACCACCTCACACCAGTCAGAATGGCTAAAATGAACAAGTCAGGAAATGACAGATGCTGGCGAGGATGTGGAGAAAGGAGAACGCTCCTACACTGTTGGTGGAAATGCAAACTGGTGCAACCACTCTGGAAAACAGCATGGAGGTTCCTCAAAATGTTGAAAATAGAGCTACCCTATGACCCAGCAATTGCACTGCTGGGTATTTACCCTAAAGATACAAATGTAGTGATCCGAAGGGGCACGTGCACCCGACTGTTTATAGCAGCAATGTCTACAATAGCCGAACTATGGAAAGAACCTAGATGTCCATCAACAGACGAATGGATAAAGAAGATGTGGTATATATACACAATGGAATACTATGCAGCCATCAAAAGAAATCAAATCTTGCCATTTGCGACGACGTGGATGGAACTAGAGGGTATCATGCTTAGCGAAATAAGTCAATCGGAGAAAGAAAACTATCGTATGATCTCCCTGATATGAGGGAGAGGAAGATGCAACATGGGGGGTTAAGGGGGGTAGGAGAAGAGTAAATGAAACAAGATGGGATTGGGAGGGAGACAAACCATAAGTGACTCTTAATCTCACAAAACAAACTGAGGGTTGCTGGGGGGAGGGGAGTTGGGTGGGGGGGGGGGTTATGGACACTGGGCAGGGTGTATGCTATGATGAGTGCTGTGAAGTGTGTAAACCTGGCGATTCACAGACCTGTACCCCTGGGGATAAAAATATATTATATGCTAATAAAAATTAAATTAAATTAAAAAAAATTGCTGAACTATGGAAGCAGGCCAAGTGTCCATTGACTAATGAATGAATAAAGAAGATGTGATATCTATAAAAAAAAAGTAATAAAGGCAAACAACATACACTATTATCTTAACAACAACAAAATGATTCCATTGTACAGCTTCCTTTTTTATTTTTTACCATCCGTTTTTACTTAATCCATTAAAATCTTGTGATCTCAGTCAACTGAACCTGTGCTTTGTCTTATTTTAAGAATTTTTCTTGGGCACCAGGGTGGGTCAGTTGGTTAAGTGTCTGCTTTTGGTTCAGGTCATGATCCCAGGGTCCTGGGATGGAGCCCAGCATGGGATTCCTTGCTCAGCGGGGATCCTGCTTCTCCCTCTCCCTCTGCTGCTCCCCCTGCTTGCGTTCTCTCACACTCTCTGTCAAATAAGTAAATAAAGTCTTTAAAAGAATTTTCCTGCTTTTATAAGAAAATATTTTTAGAAATATATTTACAGTAAAAGTTCTGATTAGAAAGTTAAGGTCAGGGACACCTGGGTGGCTCAGTGGGTTGGGGCCTCTGCCTTCGGCTCAGGTCATGATCTCAGGGTCCTGGGATCGAGCCCCGCATCGGGCTCTCTGCTCAGTGGAGAGCCTGCTTCCTCCTCTCTCTGCCTGCCTCTCTGCCTTCTGCCTACTTGTGATCTCTGTCTGTCAAATAATTAAATAAAATCTTAAAAAAAAAAAAGTTAAGTTCAGTTTGTAAATTATGTAAAGAATTTATCCCAAAATTGAACCCTATATTTTTAATGGGCATACAAAGTTTTATTTAAAAAAAAAAAAACTTTTGAGGAAATTTCAGGCCAAATATTCTTTATGAAAAACTTCATAAAATTCTTACTTGGGTATGTCCTAAAGAGGAATCAGTATTTCTGTAAAACTATGGTACCATGTCTGCGAAATAACATTTCCTAAGAATGAGCCTGCTCTTCTCTCTGAATACTTAATATTCCTTTATTTTGTTTTCACCCCCTAATTAAACTATACATGTTCTAGAAAAGTATATTCCACCAAGACACTGGGATGATGCTTAAATCACTGGCTTTTGACAAGCTACTACTACAGATGGGGAAGCAGCAGGAACAAAATTCTGATGTGTGCTCATGTTAGTGTATTTCACTTTTGCCAATTTTTATATGGACCATGCAGGAAAGCACCATCTTAGGACAGCAACACATGGCTCTGACTACATGAAGCAAAGTAGGTATAAAAAACAAATGTATCCCATGTTATTCCTTGACATGACACTGAAGTATTATCTTGGGTAATCCCTTGGCCCAGGTGAGAGTGCCACAGGTGGTGACACAATTACAATTGTCATTCTTGCTATTATTCTGTCAAGAATCCCTGAGGACTATTGTCAATGTCTTGAATGAACCATGGTGGAAATGAATAGCACAACTAGGTTTAGACAGCTACATAAGTCAGCCAGTTACTCATTCATATTCAACAGATGTCCATAACCATCTAATTCTCCCAGGATTTCATCCATTCCACCTCTACGGTAATACTGTATAGGCATAAAACGTGAGTTGCCTATAGTGTAATACTACAAACAGTTCTAAATAATGTTTGCTGACTATTAAACTTCCTGGTGAAACTTTCTCTGGTACTATATGGCAAAGTCAAAGCAGCAGGGCGCTGCCAAGAAGATATTTGTTGTTGGGTTAAACCATACGGTTGAAAAAATAGTATCAAAGAATTTTGAGAAAAAGACTTACCACCTCTCCTTTTGTGCCACATTTTCTATGTCTCATGATTTCTTTAAGTGTTGGTGGATCTAAGCAAGTGGATTGTTGATTGAGGATTGTTTTAGGCTATCCTCAGAGCTGGGATGGACCCCCTGCCATCCACAATTTGGCTTGGATGTTAAGACTGATGATACCACACACAAATCAAAAGGGCATGAAAAGTATATTACTTACATAATGAAGCTTTCTGGGGAGAGCCAAAGTAAGTTTCCAAACAGGTCAAAAAATGGTTTGACATGGAGCAGGGAAGGGAGATTGGTATGGATTGCATTTTGGTTAAAGGATGGAGATGTGGTGATAATTTCCATGCACAGGCTGGAACTTGTGTTGTTTGAATTTCCTGTAAGCACCAAAGCAGGGAGTGGGTGAGTTATCTTGGTGACTTGACAGAATATGGGCTAAGACGGAAGGTGGTAGTCAGTGAAGCTTGAAAGCGGTCACCAGTTGGGGCACCTGGGTGGCTCAGTGGGTTAAGCCTCTGTCTTTGGCTCAGGTCATGGTCTCAGGGTCCTGGGATCGAGCCCCGCATAGAGCCCCACATCGGGCTCTCTGCTCAGCAGGGAGCCTGCTTCCCTTCCTCTCTCTCTCTGCCTGCCTCTCTGCCTACTTGTGATCTCTGTCTGTCAAATAAATAAATAAATAAATCTTTAAAAAAAAAAAAAAGAAAGAAAGAAAGCTGTCACCAGTAAGTATCATAAATGGAGTCAGAATTTTAGTTACAACTTAACCCCAGTGTCTGATGACTGAAATGTGCTATATTTTATTTAATTAAATTTGAACTAGAATAAGCTATTATTAGCACTCTGTAAGGTCTTATATATTGAGGTCAGTAAAGGAGGTGAAAGTTCTATTACTACCTTATTTAAAGCTTAGCATTGGATATTTTGTGTGGTAACTTGTATTCTTTGGTCACTTCAATAATATAGAGAACTTCAAAGAAAATAAAAAGTGTCTTGATAAGGACTTGCACTGTGGCTTTAATATGTACAGAGACTTGTATGGGCTTGATTTATACTTGGGGTATTTGTGAGGCAAGAGATTCTCAGAGGTTTTGTTTATTCTGTTTGTTTTTCCAAAGTGGGAAACTTTGGATAAGGAATTGCTGTTGCTGCCATTGGCCAGACAGTTGGCTGGCCCTTTGGCAATAGCCAAAGAATCTGCAAAAATTCACAGATGGGGCTGATAGTTGGCCAGTACATACAGTGCTCAGGTAACAGCCTCAAGTTTATCCAATATGCTGACCCTTGTGGTCTGTTCTTTTTCAGAGATGACCCAGTTAAAGATAAAAAGCAGCAGCTCTCCAGTGAGCTACATCACATGTAATGATGACACTGTCCTCTCTAAAGTATATACACACCCTTTGTCATTCACTCAGCTGATGCCAAGGGAACTCAAGTATTCAAGGGGTCTTTGAGAGAAGTGACCTCCTTGAACACTATAACACCTCACAAGGGACTGAGAACAGAGGAGACTACCTGCTCTTGCAAATGGGATGTACCATAGCACAGGGGTTTAGCTCTGTCCTATACATGCCACTTCCATTTTGGCCAGGAAGCTTCAGTGTTCATGCTGAGTTTGTGGGGTGAAGCTTCCATTACTCAAAGTATAATGGGCAGCTGAGCACATAGGGTCATGGATTCAGGGCCTGTGATATCCTCCATCTCTAGGAGAGCCCAAGATATGATCAGCAATTGTCACTGTAATGGTGTAAAGCATGGTGCCAAAGAAGGCATTTTCTTGCACCAGAAATCCACTAGCAGCTATAGCTGTCAGGGTGGTCCAGAGACAACAAGAGGCATGAAAGGGGGTTGCTAATACCTCTACAATGCAGGAATTTCTTGGGAAGTGTCAGGTATATTGCAATTTGGACCGATTCCAGAGCCTTTTTTATATGGGGGCCCTATTTAAGATGAACCAGTTTATGAAAACTAGTATAGTTAGGCTCAAGGAAAATTTACAAATGAGGAATATGTTGCCTCCAGAACCCAAAAAATGCCTACACAATGTTGGGCTTATTTTAAAGGTTTAAGTGCTGGCAGGGTTGATAGTTATTTCTTGACAGTCTCAGTGATGGAGTTGTCCTCAACTTAAATAGTTATTAGAAGTTTTAGAAGTTCAGCTGAGGTGGTGGGACTTTGTACTATGTATGGGCCAAGCTCCCTTTTATAAGCTCCTTCTGTGATTATTTTTATGCTCTAAATAAGTGGATCAAAGAACTTTTCAGATGAAGAGCTCATCAGTTTGTTCTACAGTGTATATCTATGCTCTTAGAGAAAATTGGATATTGTCAATATCTTTCTACAAAAATTGTGTGTAATGGCATCACTGTTGAAGTACCCCATGGAATGACAGATAAATATATTGTGTCCCTTCAAAGGTGAAGGCAAACTGCTTTTGAGAGGCTGTTGAAATGCATTAAATAGAAAGTATTAGCTAAATCTAGGATAGCAAAGAATTTACCAGATTGGATGAAGTCAGTAATTTAATAATTTTGGATATAGGGACCTTAATGGGTAGGTCCCCAACATTAAGGTTGTACTATTACACTGTGAGGTGCTATTCATTCTTTCAAGCTTTAGAATAGGCCAAAGTGAACTCTTAAATGGAGAAGCTGGAGAAAGCGACATAGGCATGGTGGTGACGTACGTTATTTTCCTTTTTGTGCTTATTTTTCAATATGGGATTATTAATCCATCCACAGAAGGGGGAAAAAGTGTATTTGTGAGAATTCTAGGATTTAGCACCATATGCCAAGGCACTCAGGAGAAGTCTTGCCCACCTGCACATTTTGTAATATACAGGCAGACCTCAGTTTGGGCTTTGAAAACAGAAGTGTGGTGAACTTTTCCAAAACTCTCTCACTACACTCAGAGAAAAACCCAGGGAGCGCTGACCCAGCCTTCCCAAAGGGAGATTCCAGCACACAAAGGTAGAAGGGGGAAAAAAGTTTGGATGCAGTGGAGATAATAAGAATTAATTTACCCTCACATCCACAGCCAACACTGCATAGGCTGAACTATCAGGCAGCAGTGACCTCTTCTCCAGAGGAAAAGGACAGTGGCGAGTGTTTAACTCCTATAGTGCAGAATGCTGCTGAGAAGTCCATTCCTCACAAGTGGTAACCAGAGTACTAAGACAAAACCTTCATGACAAGGTGGGAAAAATCAAGAAAAAGGCAGATAAGGATATCAAAGGGAATCTGCAGAGGAAGGGTGGTCCAAGATGACAGCATAAAAGATCTTAAACTCACCTCTTCACACACAAATACGCCAAATTTACTGCTACATATGGATGGATCATTTCCCTCCAAAAAAGATATGGAAATTAGATATATTGTTCTCTGCAACATAGGATAAAGAGACCACATGGTGGCAAGTAGGAAAGACATACACAGTCACACACACACACACACACACACACACACACACACACACACACAATGCAAAAACACTCCCAGTACAATGGCATACAAAAGGAAAATGTCTGATGAGACAGGCTCTTTTCCAGGAGGAGCAAGGAGTTGACACCAGGGATCTGCATGGGTAAGACAAGACCCAGAAAGTCCAGCTTGGAAGATCAGTAGGGACTGGTGTCCAGGGGCCCCAAAATGCTGTAGGAAACAAGGATTTTCCTCTTGGAGGGTTCACATGAGTTCTCACTTGCCCTGAGACCCAGAGAAAAAAAATAGCAGTTTGAAAATTGTCTACACATATGTGAGGGTGATCATTCGCTGATCTGGAAGCAGGGGAAAACAAAATACCCACAGAGACAAGGCAGGGAGTGTCAAGGAAACAAAATTTAGAGTTTTCGGATGTGTCTAAATTTGTCACTATCAACTTAAACTGTTAGATTCATAGGCTAATATATGTAAACCACACAGCAACCACAAATCACAATCTTATAGTAAATACACAGGCACAAAATTAGAATGGAATCTAAATATAACACTAAAAAATTTCATAAAATCACAAAAAGATAAATAAGAAACAGAGAACCACAAAAACAGCCAGAAAATGATGAACAAGACAGCAGTAAGTACAGATCCATCAGTAATTACTTTGAAAGTAAATGGACAAAATTCTCCAATGTGGTTGAATGGATTAAAAAAATAAGACATATGCATATACTGCCTACAACGGACTCACCTCAGATCCAAGGGCACATACAGATCAAAAGTAAGGGGATGGAAAAATATACTCCATGCAAAAGGAAACAAAAATAAAGCTTAGATAGCTATAATCATATAAGAGAAAATAGAATTTAAAAGAAAGAATGTAGGGGCACCTGGATGGCTGAGTTGGTTAAGCATCTGCTTTCAACTCAGACCATGATCTTGGGGTCCTAGGATCAAGCCCCATGTCAGGCTTCTTGCTCTATGGAGAGTCTGCTTCGCCATCTCCCTCTGTCCTTGCCTCATGCTCTCTCTCATTCCCTCTCTCTCAAATAAATAAAATTTTTAAAAATAAATAAAGGCTGTAATAAAAGGCAAAATTGGATCAATCCATCAAGAAGATATTTATAAATCACATAATAACTTAGAAGGACTAAGATCTATAAAGCAAAGAGTAACAGACCTGAAGGAAAAAGTTGACAATAATACAATTATAATAGGGGATTTAAACACCCCACTTACAACAATGGATAGATCATCCAAACAGAAAATCAATAAGAAAACATCAGCCTTAAATAACACATTAGACCAGATAGACTTAATAGATATATAGAGAACATTCCATCTAAAAACAACAAAATATACATTCTTCTCAAGTTCACATGAAACTTTATCTGGGATAGGATAGGCCACAAAACAAGTCTCAATAAATTCAAGGAGACTGAAATCATATCAAGCATTTTTTTCCAATCACAATGGTATGAAACTAGAAATCAATTGCAAGAAGAGTGGAAAAGCTGCAAATACATGGAAATTAAACTTCATATTACCAAACAACTACTATGTCATGGAGCAATCATGGGAGAAATTTAAAAAAAAATACTTATAGACAAATGAAAACTGAAATAGGACATGCAGTAGAATGCAGTAAAAATGGTTCTAAGAGGAAAGTTAATTGTGATGGAGACCTACCTCAAGAAATAAGAGTAATTTCAAATTAACAACTTAACTTTACATTTAAAAGGAACTAGAAAAGAGAAAAAATCCAAACTTCATATAAGAAATAAATGAAACAAGATGGGATCAGGAGGGAGACAAATCATAAGAGACTATTAATCTCACAAAACAAACTGAGGGTTGCTGGGGGTGGGGTTGTAGGGAGAGGGTGGTTGGGTTATGGACATTGGCAAGGGTATGTGCTATGGTATGTGAAATGTGTAAGCCTGATGATTCACAGATCTGTAACTCTGGAGCAAATAATACATTATATGTTAATAAAAATAAAAATAAATAAAGAATAATTAAAATCAGAGTGGAAATACACAAATATGAAAATACCAATAGAAAAGATTGATAAAACCAAGAGCTAATTCTTTGAAAAGATAAAATTGGAAAACATTTAGCTAGACTCACCGAGAAAAAAAAAAAAAAAGAGGGCTCAAGTAAAATCATAAATGTAAAGGGAGAACAAATGATACCAAAGAAAAAAAAGAGTACTATAAATAATTATATGCCAACAAATTGGATAGCCTAGTGAAATGGATAAATTCCTAGACACTTTACACTCTTGCAAGCCTGACCCATGAAGAAATAGATCTAAATGGAAAGATTAGTAAGGATAATGAATCACTAATAAAAAACCTTCCAACATTAAAGTATCAAACACCAGGGTGCCTGGGTGGCTCAGTCAGTTAAATGTCTGACCAGCTAAAGTCATGATCTCAGGATCCTGGGATTGAGACACCACCACTCCCAACCCAGGCAGGCTGCACACTCAGCAGGAGTCTCCTCGTATGCACATAGTATCTTACTCAATGTGAAAAGCTCTAAGTTTTTCTTCTAAAAGCAGGAATAAGACAAGGGTACCCAATTTATTCAACATGGTATTGGAAGTCCTAGCCACAGCAATTAGGCGAGAAAAATAAATAAAAGACATCCAAAAAAGAAAAGGAAGAAGTAAAACTTTCACTATTTGCAAATGACATACTATATATAGAATACCCAAAGGACTCCACAAAGAAACTATTAGAACTAATGATTGAATTCAATAAAGTTGCAAAATACAAACTCAATACAAAAAATCTATTGAACTTCTTTAAAGTTTTTATATAAATTCCAGTTAGTTAGCACACAGTGTAATATTAATTTCAGGTGTACCATTTAGTGATTCAGTACTTACATACAACATTCAGTGCTCATCACAAGTGTCCTCCTTAATGCCCATCACCTATTTAACCCACCTCCCTCCTGGTAACAGTTTGTTCTTTATAGTTAAGAGTCCATTTCCTGGTTTGCCTCTCTCTCGCTTTTTTTCCCCCCTACATGATCATTTGTTTTGTTTCTTCAATTCCACATAGGAGTGAAATCATATGCTATTTGTCTTTCTCTGACTGACATTTAACTTATCATTAATACTCTCTGACTCCATACACACCACTTCAAATGGCAAGATTTCATTCTTTTTATGACTAATAAAAAGCTTCTTTATTCATTCATCAGTTGATGGACATTTGAGCTCTTTCCATAATTTGACTCATGTTGATAATGCTGCTATAAACACTGGGGTGAATTTATCCCTTCAAATGAGTATTTTTGTATCCTTGGTATCCCTTTGTATCCTTAAATACCTAGTAGTGAAATTGCTGGATCATAGGATAGCTCTAGTTTTAACTTTTGAGGAATCTTCATAATGTTTTCCAGAGTGGCTATACCAGTTTGAATTCTCGCCAATAGTGTAAGAGGATTTGCTTTTCCCCACACCCTCATCAACACTTGTTCTGTTTTGTTGATTTTAACCATTCTATAAACTAATAATGAAGTAGTAAAAACAGAAATTAAGAAAACAATCCAATTTACAATTGCATCAAAAAGAATAAGGTACCTAGGAATAAATTTAACCAGGGAGGTTAAAAAAAAAAAAACTGTACACCAAAAACTGTGAGACACTGATAAAAGAAATTGAAGACACAGATAAAGGGCAAGATATTACATCCTCACGGATTAGAAGAATTAGTACTATTAAAACATTCATACTACCCAAAATAATCTACAGATTCAATCCCATCCGTATAATTCCAATGACATTTTTCACATAACTAGAACTAACTTTAAATCTGCATGGAACCACAAAAGACACCAAATAGCCAAAACAATCCTGAAAAAGAACAAAGCTGGAGGTAGCACGTTCCCTTATTTCAAAGGATACTACAAAGTTACAGTAATCAAAACATTACAGTATTTCTTTCAATGATCAACACACAGATCATTGAAAGAAATTGCAAAGCCCCAAAACGAGCCCACACATATATGGTTAACTAATTAATGACAAAAGAGGCAAGAATATACAATGGAGAGAGGACAGTTCCTTCAATAAATGTTATTGTAAAAACTGAACAGCAACATGCAAAAGAATGAAAATGCACCACTGTCTTACACTATACATAAAATTTAACTCAAAATGGACTAAAGACTTGAAGGTCAGACCTGAATCCATAAAACTCCTAGAAGAAAGCATTTTTGGTATGTGCCTTGACACGTGTCTCAGTGATGTGCTCTTAGATCTGACACCAAAGGCAAAGGAAACAAAAGCAAAAATAGATCGGTCTACATCAAACTTAGAAGCTTCTGTACAACAAAGGAAACCATTGGTAAAACAAAAAGGCAACCTACTGAATGTATAAAGATATTTCCAAATCATTTATTTGATAAGGTATTAATATCCAAAATACATAAGAAACTCAAACAACTCCATAACAACAAATAATCCAATTCAAAAACAGCAGATAATCTGAACAGACATTTTTTCCAAAGATTTATAGATGCCCAACAGGCCCATGAAGCAATACTGAACGTCATTAGTTATCAGGGAAATGCAAATAAAACCCACAATGAGATGTCATCTTACAACTGTCAGAATGACTAATAAAGAAGATGTGGCATGAATGTGTGTATATATGATACACACCCACACAACATACATACACAATGTAATATTACTCAGCCAACAAAAAGAATGAAATCTTGCCATTTGTAATGACATGGATGGAGCTAGTGTGTTTTATGCTAAGCAAAATGAGTCAAAGACAAATAAACGATTTCACTCTCATGTGGAATTTAAGAAACAAAACAGGAACATAGGGGAAGGGGGAAAAAAGAGAGGGAAGCAAACCATAAGAGATTAACTATAGGGAACAGAGGGTTGATGGAGGGGAGGTGGCAGGGGATGGGCTAAAAGAGAGATGGTTATTAAGGGGGTACTTATTTTGTTGAGCACTGAGTGTTATATGTAAGTAATGAATCACTAAATTCTACTCCTGAAACCAGTATTACACTGTATGTTAGCTAACTAGAATTTAAATAAAAATTTGGGGGGAAAAAGATAAGAAATGACAAGTGTTGGAAATGAAGTATAGAGAAAAAGGGAACCCTCATACATTGTTGGTTGGAATGTAAATTGGTTGAACCACTATGGAAAGCAATATGAAATTTCCTCAAAAAGTTAAAAATAGATTTCTTCTAGGTTGCTTAACATTAACAGCATATAGCTGTTGATTAATAATTTCTGATGATTATTTCTATTTCCTTGGTGTTAGTTGTGATCTCTCACCTTTCATTCATAAGAACTTTTGGGACTTCATCAAGATAAAAAGCTTCTGCACAGCAAAGGAAACAGTCTACAAGACAAAGAGGCAACCCACAGAATGGGAGAAGTTATTTGCAAATGACACCACAGATCAAGGGCTGATATCCAAGATCTATAAAGAACTTCTCCAACTCAACACCCCAAAACCAAATAATCAAGTAAAAAAAATGGGCAGGAGACATGAACAGACACATTTCCAATGAAGATATACAAATGGCTAACAGACATATGAAAAAATGTTCATCATCATTAGCCATCAGGGAAATTCAAATCAAAACTGCATTGAGATATTACCTTACACCAGTTAGAATGGCAAATATTAAAAAGGCAAGAAATAACAAATGTCGGAGAGGATGTGGAGAAAGGGGAATCCTCTTACACTGTTGGTGGGAAAGCAAGTTGGTGCAGCCACACTGGAAAACTGTGGAGGTTCCTCAGAAAATTAAAAATAGAGTTATCCTATGACCCGGCAATTGCACTACTGGGCATTTACCTCAAAGATACAGATGTACTGAAAAAAAAAAAGGGCCATATATACCCCAATGTTCATTGCAGCAATGTCCAAAATAGCCAACCTGTGGAAGGAGCCAAGATGACCTTCAGCAGACAAATGGATACAGAAGATGTGGCCCATATATACAATGGAATGAATATTACTCAGCCATCCATTAGAAATGAATACCCAACTTTTGCATCCACATGGATGGGACTGGAGGAGCTTATGTTGAATGAAATAAGTCAAACAGAGAAAGTCAATTATCATATGGTTTCACTTACTTGTGGAACAAAAGGAATAGCATGAAGGACATTAAGAAAAGGAAGGAAAAAATAAAGAGGGAGAATTCGGAGGGGGAGACGAACCATGACAGACTGTGGACTCTTGAGAAACAAACTGAGGGTTTTAGAGGGGAGGGAGGTAGGGAATGTGTTGGCCTGGTGATGGATAGTAAGGAGGTCACATATTGCATGGAGCACTGGGTATTATACATGAACAGTGAATCTTGGAACACTACATCAAAAACTAATGACATATTGTATGGTGACTAACCCAACATTATAAAAACAATAATTTTTTTTAAAAGTTTAAGATAGAGCTACTATATGATCCAGCAATTCCACCACTGGGTATCTCTGTGAAGAAATGAAAACACTACTTCAAAAAATGTATGTACATACACCCAACGTGCATTGCAGCATTATTTACAAAAGCCAAGATATGGGAATAGCCTGTGTCCATCAATGGATAAACAGATAAAGATGTAATGCATATGTGAACGCACACATGCATACACACACACACACACACACACACACACACGGGAATAAAATTAGCCATGAGAAAGATTAAATGATTTCTGTTTGCAACAGCAAGGAACAATCTTGAGGGCATTTTACTAAGTTAAATAAATCAGATAAAGAAATAAATACTGTGTGATTTCACATGTATGTGGAATCTAAAAAACAAAAGAAATAACAAAACAAAACCCAGAATCATAGATTAAAAAAAAAGACTGGTGGTTGGCAAAAGGAAAGGAGATAGGGGGGTTGAAAAGTGGCTGAAGGAAATTAAGAAGTACAAACTTCCAGTTATAAAATAATTGTCATCATTTATAATTACAGCATTGTGAATATAGTATATAATATTGTATAAATTTTATAAGGTGACAAATGGTTACTACGCTTATTGTGTTGAACATTCCACAATTTATACAAATGTGAAATCACTGCTATATACCTGACACTAATGTAATATTGTATGTCAATTGTACCACAATTTTAAAAATGAAAGGGCATTACCGGGACATATTTCCTGCTGATTGTGCTCAGCAGGAAGTCTACCCATGAGCCACTCCAGGAGTGCCACATTCAAGGATCCCCATATCAGTACAGAAGTACCCCCCCAATACCTTAAGTGCAAATCCCCCATCTCCCCCACACCATGGATGGCTGCTGGTGTGTGCTCCTTAATGCAGCATAAAAGCAAGCTCCAGCCAACAGGAAATGTACTCACAAAACATCCGAGTCTCTAGGCAAGGGAGAAGCTGCAAACTTGAGCTATAGAACACCTTTGGGAAAAAAAAGAGATGTTTCCAATAGACAGCCTAGTGAGTTTTAAGAACCATAAAAGACAGAAAAGTTTAAGAATTCTTCCACAATAGGGAGAAAAAAGAATGGAACAGGTGTATGCATACCTAGGCCAAGAAAAAAAAAAACAATAACAATACTAATGAGAAAAATATCCTATCTGAAGATAAGTAGCAAATATTTAAGGAAGTTTTTACTACTTCAAAAGTGAAAGCAGCAAAACAAAACTACAAGGAACATGAAAAATTAAAGAAACATGTCACCACCAAAAGATAGTAATTCAATATCCAAGCTCCCTGGCATGGAAGTTTGAGTTCTATCTGGTAAAGAATTCAAAATAGCTGTTGTTATGAAATACAGGTAGCTACAGGTAAAATCAGAAAGACAATGGAGTGAAATCACGATATGAGATATTTACCAAAAAAGAACAAAGCATATATTCTGGATCTGAAAAACAATGAGTGATATTAAAAATGCAATGGAGAGCATCTGCAGTAGAGTAAGGCAAACTGAAGACAGAGAAGTAAGTTAAAGAATAGGACTTTGAAATAACTCAGAGGAGAACAACAACAGCAACAAAGAGTGAAAAGGAGTGAAGAAAACTCACATGATCTATGGAACTCTATCAGACAAACCAATATTTAGAATAATAGGGAATCCAGAAGAAGAGATGGGGATTGAAGCAGAAATTTCATTTGAAAAAATAATAACCCAGAAATTTTCAAACCTGGGGAGAGAACTGGACATCCAATTTCATTGAGCTAAAAGATGACTCTATTAGGTGTAAAAAGACATTCTCTAGGACACATTATGATGAAACTGTCAAAATTCAAAGATAAAGGGAGACCAACAGCAGCCAGATGGGGGGGGGTTAACCTACAAAGGAACCTCCACTAGGCTATCAGTGGATTTTTCAGCAGAAACCCCATAGGCTAGGAGAGAGTAGAGTAACATAATCAAAGTGTTGAAAGGAAAAAACAAAAAAAAACAAAACCACTAGTCAAGAAAACTCTGTGTGCTGAAGTTATCCTTCAGATATGAAAGAGAAAAAACACTACTAGAAAATCAAAAGCTGAGGGAGTTCATCACCACTAGCACTGCCTTGTGAGAAATAATTTTAAAATTCTCTAGACTAAAATTTTTAAAAATGCTATTTAGTGTCATGAAAATATACAACACATTGATAAAGGTAAATATACAGTTAGATAACTAATTCTGTAAGAGGAGGGGGTGTTAACCATTTAACTGTAGTAAAAAGTGGAAAAGAGTATTAGTTAACAAACATACAATATAAAAAGAGGTAAATGATGACATCAAAAAATATAAAAGGGGGAGTAAAAGAATGAAGCTTTTGTAGGCAAAGTGAAGCTCATATCAACTTGAAATAGACTATTTTGTCTACACGATATCTTATGGAAGCCTCATGGTATCACAAAGCAAAAACCTGGAGTAGATGACCAAAAGGTAAAGAAAAGAAGAGCAAACCACCACAAAATCACCAATTTACAAAGATAGGCAGAAAAAAAGGGGCCAAAAGAAATAATGAAAATTTGTAAGCAGCAACAATTAATAGGACAGCATATCACTAATAATTGTAAGGTACAGTGTCTGCGTTAACCAATGTCACAGAGAGGCTGGACAGATTAAAAGTAAGACCCAACTATGGGCTGCCTACAAGAGAATCACCTCAGCTTTTGGGATGTAGATAGGCTCAAAGTACAGAAGTGGAAACCAAAAAAGAGGCTGGCTATACTTATATTAGACAAAATACACTTTAAACCAAAAATAGTAACAAAAGACAAAGTTATTATATAATAAAGGGGTCAAAAGCAGTCTTAAGAAGGAAGTACATATCAATACACATCTACCTCAAGAAAAAAAAACACAAGTACACAACCTAATGTTATATATAAAAGAGCTAGAAAAGAACAACAAATGAAGCCTAAAGCCAGAAGAAAGAGGGAAATAATAAAGATCAGAGCAGAAATAAATGATATAGAAATGAAAAAAGGGGGTGCCTGGGTGGCTCAGTTGGTTAAGCATCTGACTTGGGCTCAGGTCATGATCCCAGGGTCCTTGGATCCAGCTCTTTATTGGGCTCCCTGCTCTGAAGGGAACCTGCTTCTCCCTCTCCCACTGCCTGCCACTTCCCTGCTTGTGCTCTCTGTCTTTATCTGTCAAATAAATAATTTTGTTTAAAAAATGAAATAAAAAAACAATAGAACAGATATATGAAACCAGGAGCTGGTTCTTTGAAAAAATAAAATTGATAAACTCCTAGCCAGACTTATCAAAAAAGAAAATATTATGCTGAGTGAAATAAGTCAAGCAGAGAGAGTCAATTATCATATGGTTTCACTTATTTGTGGAGCATAACAAATAGCATGGAGGACAAGGGGAGTTAGAGAGGAGAAGGGAGTTGAGGGAAATTGGAAAGGGAGGTGAACCATGAGAGACTGTGGACTCTGAAAAACAATCTGAGGGTTCTGAAGGGGCGGGGGGTGGGAGGTTGGAGGAACCAGGTGGTGGGTATTGGAGAGGGCACGGATTGCATGGAGCACTGGGTGTGGTGCAAAAACAATGAATACTGTTACACTGAAAATAAATTAAAAATTTTTTAAAAAAAGTTAAAAAAAAATAAAGTATTGATACACACACACAAAAAAAAAAAGAAAAGAGAAAGGACACAGATATCGCAAATGAGAGAAGTAACAACCAACACCATAGCAACACAAATGATTATAAGAGCATATTACTAAAAACTGTATGTCAACAAATTGGACAATCTGAAAGAAATGAATAAATTCCTAGAAAATATAAACTACCAAAACTAAAAAAAGAAGATACAGAAAACTTGAAACCATTAACCAGCAAAGGAACTAAATCAGCAATCAAATATCTCCCAACAAACAAAAGTTCAGGGCCAGATGTCTTCACAGGAGAATTCTACCAAACATTTAAAGAAGAGTTAATACTTACTCAAAAAACAGATATGGAAGGAAAACTTCCAAACTCATTCTGTGAAGCCAGCATTACCCTGATACCAAAACCAGATAAAAACTCCACTAAAAAAGAACTACAGGCCAATATCCCTGATGAATATGGATGCAAAAATACTAAAAAAAAAAAAAAAAAAAAATTAGCAAATTGGTGGGGGTGCTGGGTGGCTCAGTCAGTTAAGTATCTGCCTTTGGCTCAGGTCATGATCCCAGGGTCCTGGGATCGAGTTCCACATTGGGCTCTCTGCTAAGCTGGGAGTCTGCTTCTCCCTCTGCCTCTACCTCTCCCCACTGCTTGTACTCTCTCTCTCTCATGCTCTTGCTCTCAAATAAATATTTTTTTAAAATATTAGCAAATTGAATGCAATAACACATTGGAAGAATCATTCACTACCATCAAGTGGGATTTATTCCTGGACTGCAACGTGGTTCAATATTCACAAATCAATCAGTGTGATATATCACATTAATAAAAGAAAGGATAAGAGCCATGATCCTCTCAACAGATGCAGGAAAAGCATCTGACAAAGTTTAACACTGATTCATGATAAAACCCTCAACAAAGAAAGGATAGAGGGAATATACCTCAACATAATAAAGGCCATATTTAAAAAACCCACAGCTATTATCATTCTCAATGGGAAAAAACTGAGAGCTTTCCTCTATGGTCAGGAACAAGACAGGGATGTCTACTCTCACCATCGTTATTTAAAAAGTACTGGAAGTCCTAGCCTTAGCAATCAGACAACAAAAGAAATAAAAGGTATCCAAACTGGCAAAGAAGAAGTGAAATTCTCACTCTTTACAGACTGCATGATATTCTATATAGAAAATACAAAATCAATGTACAGAAATCAGTTGCTTTCTTATACACTAACAATGAAAATACAGAAAGGGAAATTAGAGAATCAATTCCATTTACTATAGCACCAACAACCATAAGATACCTGGAAATAAACCTAACCAAAGAGGTAAAGGACTCCACACACACACACACACACAAAAAAAAAAAAAAATTGCTGGAACTGATACACAGGTTCATTAAAACCACAGAATACAAAATCAATGTAGAGAAATCTGTTGCATTTCTATACACCAATAATGAAACAGCAGAAAGAGTAGTCAAGAAATCTACCCCATTTATAATAACACCCAAAACCGTAAGATACCTTTAGTAAACCTAATCAAAAAGATGAAAAGCCTGTACTCTGAAAACTATGAAACACTGATGAAAGAAATGGAAGACAACACAAATAAATGGAAAGACATTCTGTTCATGGATTGAAAGAACACATATTGTTCAAATGTCTATATTACCCGAAGCAACCTACACATTTATATACAATCCTTATCAAAATGCCACCAGCATCTTTCACAGAGCTAGAACAAACAATCCTAAAATCTGTACGGCACCACAAAAGATTCCAAATAGCCAAAGCAATCTTGAAAAACAAAATCAAGCCTGCAAGCATCACAATTCCAGACTTCAAGTTATATTATAAAGCTCTAGTCATCAAAACAATATGGTACTGGCACAAAAAATAGACATATAGATCAAAAGAACAGAATAGAAAACCCAGAAAAGAACCTAAAACTAAATGATCAATTAATCTTTGATGCAACAGGAAAGAATATCAAACGTTAAGAAGACAGTCTCTTCAACAAATGGTGTTGGGAAAACTGGGCAAAAAATGCAAAAGAAGGACAGTGGACCACTTTCTCATACTGTATACAAAACTAAATTCAAAATGGATGAAAGACCTAATTGTGACACAGGAAAATATCAAAATCCCAGAGGAGATAACAAGCAGCAACCTCTCTGACATCAGTCATAGCAACTTCTTACTAGGTATTTCTCCTGAGGCAAGGTCATCAAAAGCAAAAATAAACTATTGGGACTTCATCAAGATGAAAAGCTTCTTCTGCACAGTGAAAGAAACAATCAACAAAACTGAACAACAACCTACATAATGGGAGAAGAGATTTTTAAATGATGTATCTGATAAAGGGCTAGTATCAAAAATATATAAGGAACTTATCAAACTCAACACCAAAAAAACCCCAAATAATCCAGTTAAGAAATAGGCAGAAGACATGAATAGACATTTCTTTTTTTAAGATTTTATTTATTTGTCAGAGAGCCAGAGAGAGAGAGCATGCACAAGCAGGAGAAGCAGCAGGCATAGGGAGAAGCAGGCTCCCTGCTGAGGAAGGACCCCAGTGTGGGACATGATCCCAGGACCTTGGGATCACCACCTGAGCCAAAGGCATACGCTTAACCAACTGAACCATCCAGGTGTCTCATGAAGAGACATTTCTCCAAAGAAGACATACAGATGGCCAACAGACACATGAAAAGATGCTCAACATCAGTCATCATCAGGGAAATACAAATAAAAACTACAATGAGATATCTCCTCACACCTGTCAGAATGGCTAAAATGAACAACACAGGAAACAACAGCTGTTGGCAAGGATGTGGAGAAAGGGTAACCCTCTTACACTGTTGATGGGAGTGCAAATGGGTGCAGCCACTCTTGAAGACAGTACTGAGGTTCCTCAGAAGGTTAAAAATAGAACTACATTATGACCCAGGAATTGCATTACTAGATATTTAGCCAAAGAATACATTAAAAAAAAAAAAACAACTGATTCAAAGGGATACATGCACCCTGATGTTTATAGCAGCACTATCAATGATAGCCAAATTATGGAAAAAGCCCAAATGTCCATCGAATGGTGAATGGATAATGAAGAGGTAATATATGTGATGGAATATTACTCAGCCATGAAAAGGAATGAAATCTTGCCATTTGCAAAGACATTGATGGAACTAAGGAGTATTATACGAAGTAAAATACACTGGAGAAAGACAAATACCATAGGATTTCACTCATTATGTGGAATTTAAGAAACAAGACAAAAAACATGGGACAAAAAGAGGCAAACTAAGAAACAGTCTTAACTATAGAAACAAACTGAGGGTAACGGGGGGGGAAAGGGGGGGGGGGGGGGGGGAGGGAAGCAGCAGAGATTGGTTAAATAGGTGATGGGGATTAAGGAAAGCCCTTGTTATATATAAGTGCTGAATCACTAAATTTTACACCTGAAACTAATATTATATCGATCCTAACTTGAATTTAAATAAAAACTTGGAAAAAGAAAAAGAAAAGCCCTCAACAAATTGGGTATAGAAGAAACATAACTCAACATAATGAATATCTCACAGCTAATACTATACTCAACAGTACAAAAACTGAAAGCTTTTTCTCTAAGATCAGGAACATGACAAAGGTGTCCACTCTCACCACTTTTATTCAGCATAGTACTAGAAATCCTAGCTAGAGTGGTTTTGCAGGACAGAGATAATAAAAGACATCCAAAATGGAAAGTAGTAAAATTATCATTTGCAGATGATATGATCTTTATACAGAAAACCCTAAAGACCTGACCAAAAACTGGTGGAATTCATGAATGAATTCAGTAAAGTCACATGATATAAAAATCAACATACAGATATCAGTTGCATTTCTATGCACTAAAAAATGAAATATCTGAAAAAGCAATAAAACTGTCCCATTCACAATAGCATGTAAAACAATAAAATACTAAAACATAAATTTGATCAAGGAAGTGAAAGAATTGTACTATTAGACATATAAGACTTGATGAAAGAAATTGAAGACGACACAAACCAAAACAGGATATTGTACAGATATTACCAATCTATAGTAATTAAAACAGTATGGTACTGAAATAAAAATGCCCAACAGAACAGACTGTAGAGGCCAGAAAATAACCCATACATGTATACTCAACTAGTCATTAACAAGGTAGCCAAGAACAGTCAGTGGGGAAAGGATAGTGATGAGAAATTTTGATAACCACATGCAGAGAAACTGGACCCCTATGAAACAAAAATAAGTTCAAAATGGATTAAAAACTTACCCATAAGACCAGATACCATAAAATTTCTAGAAGAAAACACTGGAAAGAAGCTCCTTGACATTGGTCATGGTAATGATTTTTTAGATATAACATCAAAAGTACAAGCAACAAAAGCAAATATCAACAAGAAGAACTAATCAACAACAAACACTGCAACAAAAGAAACAACGAAAGTAATAAAAAGGTAATATAAACAACAGGAGAAAATATTTGCAAACCATGTAGTAGATAAGGGGTTAACATCTAAAATATATTTAAAAATTCATACAACTCAGAAAGACAATCTGATTTTAAAACAGGCATAGACATTATTCAAAGAAACCATTTACATGGCCAGCAGGTACATAAAAAGTTGCTCAACATTCTAATTATTAGGGAAATGCAAATCAAAACCACAAGAAGACACTACCTCAAAGCTATCAGAATGGCTGTCATAAAAAAGACAAGCAATAACAGCATTTGGGAGGTTGTGGAGGAAAGGGAACATTTGTACATTGTTGGCAGGAATACATATTTCTTCAGCCACTGTGGAAAACATTATGGCGATTCCTCAAAAAATTAAAAACAGAACTACCATATGACTCAGCAATTCCACTGCTGGTTACATATCCAAAGGGAATGAAAATAGGATATCAAAAAGACATGTGCACCCCCATGCATTTTGTTTTTGAGATATAATTGGCATATGACATTAGTTTCAGGTGTGTAACAAAATGATTCAATATTTGTACATGTTGTGAAATGGTAACTACAAAAAGTCTAGTTGACATCATCAACACAGTTACAAACTTTTTTCTTTTTATGAGAACTTTTAAGATCTCTTCTCTTGGGGTGTGTGGTTGGCTCAGTTGGTACAGCACGAGATTTTTGATCTTAAGAGTCATGAGTTCCAGCCCCATGTCGAACCTAGAGATTACTTTAAAAAAAAAGAAAAAAGATCTACTCTCTCTTAGCAACTTACAGATAGGAGTATAGCATTAACTGCAGTCACCATGTTTTACATTACATCCCCAGGACTTATTCATAACAGGAAGTTTGTACCCTTTGACCCCCCCAACCCATTATGCCCACCCTCCAATGCCCACTTCTGGCAACCACCAATCTGTTCTCAGTATCTATGAGTTAAGATTTTTTCTTTCTTTAGAGTCCACATATAAGCAAGATCAAGTGGCATTTGTCCTTGACTTATTTCACTTAACATAATACCCTCAAAGTCCATCCATGTTGTCACAAATGCCAAGATTCCCTTTTTTATGGCTAAATAATATGTGTGTGTGTGTGTGTGTGTGTGTCTGTCTGTCTGTCATTTAGGTTGGTTTCATGTCTTGCTATTGTAAATAATGGTGCAAGAAAGATGGGGTCAGTTATCTTTTCAAGTGAGTGTTTTTGTTTTTTTTTGGAAAAAGTGTCTATTCTGATTTTCTGCCTATATTTTAATCAGGTTGTTTCTTGTTTGTTTGTTTGTTTGTTTGTTTGTTTTTTGCTATTGAGTTGTATAAGTCTTTATATATTTGAGATATTAACCCCCTGTCGATATATGATTTGCATACACTAATTTGCAAATTTACTTGAATATATTCAGTAGGTTTCCTCTTCATTTGTTAGATGGTTTCC
This sequence comes from Lontra canadensis, assembly GCF_010015895.1. Classification (NCBI taxonomy): domain Eukaryota; kingdom Metazoa; phylum Chordata; class Mammalia; order Carnivora; family Mustelidae; genus Lontra; species Lontra canadensis. The sequence goes on from NW_022631006.1 coordinate 15,241,797, forward strand.
ACTGTTTTGCAGATTTTTGGTTTGATATAGTCCCACTTGCTTATTTTTGCTTTTGTTACTTTTATTTTTGGTGTCAAATTTGAGTGTCAAAAAATTCACCAAGACCTATGCCAAGGAGCTAACCACCAATTTTTCTTCAGGAGTTTTATGATTTCAGGCCTTAATCTGGTGCTCCCACTTTTATTGCAGTATCATTTACAGTAACTATGATATGAAAACCACCTAAGTGTCCATCAATGGATGAATGGATAAAGAAGACATACAATATACAATGGAATATTATTCATCCATGTGAAAAAAAGGAAATACTGTCATTTGCAAGAACATTAATAAACCTTGATGGCATCATGCTAAGTGAGATAAATCAGACAGAGAAAGAAATATACTATGTGATATCATTTATATGCAGAATCCAAAAAAGCCAAACTCTCTCCTTTTGTAAGAATGGAAAGTAGAATGGCAGTTACCAGGAGCTGGCAATGGGGAATGGAATTGGGGAGATGTTGTTTTAGGGTACAAATAAGCAACCAGTAGCTAAGTCTTACAGACCTAATGCACAATCTATGATTATAGACAATAATGCATTACTATAAATTCTAAAATTGCTTAGGGACTAGATCTTAATTGTTCCTACCAGGAAAAAAATGTTAATTATATGATATGATAGTGGTGTTAACTAATGTTACAATGATAATCATATTACAATATATAAATGCACCAAACCAACATCTTATATCCCTTAAGTTTATAGAATGCTCTCTTTTTGGCTGTGAAGAAGCAAATTACCATGTTGTGGAGGGGGTCGCATGATAGGGAACAGTAAGCACCCTCTGGGAACTGAATTTCACACTCCCACAATCACAAAGAACCAAACACTGCCATCAACCAATGAGACTGGAAGAGGAGGGGATCCAGCTAACCTACAGCAGGAAAAGAGACCCACAGAAACTGAAAGATAGTAACTCTGTTACTTTAAGCTCCTGTTTGTACTAATTTGTTATGCAACAATAGAAAGCTAAAACAAACAACATGGTTCATGTGGAAATAACCTGTCACTTCAGGGTCATTCTCTTCTTCAGTGTTTAAACCTGGTCTGTGGTTGCATGAGGCAGACAGCAAATTTGTGTTTTTTTACAAAGATCCACACCCCACCCAACTACCCAACGGAAATCAGTAATGAGGACTGCACTGAGGTCACAATTTCTGCCCCATGCCTTTATCTCATCTTTGTGGGAGAGAGGAAAATATAATGCATATCTGCCTTCATTTGGTATCCATGAGCCACAGATTCAGGAATGGATTATAACTACTTGGCAGAAAAGCAAACTACAAATGAATTTAACAGGTTTTTTTTTTTTTTCTTTTCCAATGAGGTCTGGAAGGACTTCAACCACTTTCAGAAAATTTTCCTACAGCTGGTTTATTTATTTGGAGTTTTGGCACAGGGATGGCTGGCAGAATGGATTTCAACAGGAAGACCCTTGCAATGGTGGAAGCATACTTTCAGAATAAAAAGGGAGAGAGCAACCATGTGTTTAATGGGTCAAGCAGTGTATTAATTATGTATTATTGCATAACATTTCTTCAAAATTTATCAGCATAAAATTATAGAAATGTATTATCTCTGAGGTCAATAATCCAGGCATTGGTTTTGCTGGGTGGTGCTGGCTCAGGATCCCCCATGATTTTGTAGTCAAGCTGAACCAGGACTTTAGTGATCTGAAGGCATGACTGAAATATAATTTTCTTCCAAGCTCACAAATCTGGATCTTAGCAAGAGATCTCAGCTGTGGATTTTTTCCATTAGCTACTCACCAGATGGCAGCTAACTTCCACCAAACCAGTTACCTAACAGAGAGAATGTGGAAGGGAAGAAAAAGGTAGAAACCAAGATGAAGGCACAATATACTTTATAACTTAATCTGGAAACAATATACAATCACTTTTTCTATATCCAATTGACCACAAAGTTGAACCCTCATAAAATGTGGAAGGGCAAAAATCATATAAGGGTGTTAACACCAGAGGGAGGGTTCATTGGGAGCTGTTCTGGAGGTTAGCTACTGCAACTGGAAAGTCTGAAACAGATTCCTCATTTGATCCAGCAAAAATCAGAACATAATTCATGTATCTGAGGCTGAAAGTGTTTCACAGCTTTGGGGATCTTACCATCTTAGGGTAAAAATCTGCAACCAACCACTATGGATTTTCATTGCCTACCTAATCCTACCCTATCCTTATCATTGTTTTCTCTCCCTATTCAACAAGCTTCAAACCATGAGCTCATTTGGGCTTTCTCAGCTAAGGAATATGACTTGAGTCTTACAAGTGATGTTCTGAAATGTTCTCACCAATTTCTTGACCCATCTGTATTCTTCTTATTCCATATGTCACTGGCAAACCCTACCTTAGGTAATTTTTAGAAGTTTAGCCTAGATTTAAAAAAGAAAATCCTGACAGCTCTTTGGGAGGCAGAAGTCCATAGCCTCAATGGAAAGGAGAGAGGAAAACAAGACCTGGGAGGAGGCGAATTAATATCATTTCTGCCACTGCTGCTTTACGATAGATCACAGAAAGTTGCTCAACTGTGTGGAATCTATTGGGAAAACCGACAGGGTGAAATCACAGGTGAGTGGGATCAGGCTCAGCAGCAACCGAGGTGGAAGAGATTGAGAGATGGGCAGCACCAAGATAATGAGAAGGCACATGAGATCCATGTCAATTACATCCATGTTCTCTCTTCTCTGCTCTTCTAATGATACTTGGAAGAACATAGCCAACAAAACAAATCTGTGCCTCTCTGATTATAACCTCCATCCCAAGTTCTTCCCAATGCACAATTGGATTTTTTTTCCCTACTGCTGTTCTTCTCTGACTTTTATTGGTCTCCACATCCATCATTGGAACAGTAAGGGATAACACCAACAGGGAAATGATCTGAAGGCAAAAGCCAACCTCGGAATTAGACAGGTGTGTGGTAGCTAAAAGATAAAAGAGGAATGATGTGTGAAGTAATTCTTTGATTATTTTTAAATCTTAAACAATTCCACTAAGCTGGTTCAGTGCAAAGCATGCACAAGCCAGCCTTGTTTGTTTAAGGTCTTTCCCAAAGAAATGTGAAGAACTTTCTGAGTCTTTGAATCCCTCTATTAACAGCAGAAATGAAAACATTCCACCTCCCCCCACCACCCCACCAAAATAAAAGATTTTACTGGTAGCTTGAAAAGTAACAATAGCTTTTATTGAGAAGGAAATGTTTCTCCAAAGAATAGAGTACCCAGATGTACCTATGACTACATCAAAGACAAGTTTTGGGGGATTTTCCTTTGTTTTGTTATAGCACATAACAGTTCAGTTCTTTAGAAACAACAGTTCCTCTGATGTCTCCATTTTAGAGATGGTTTTTCCAAAATAAAATTCCATATTTGGGTGAAATCCATAATTCAATGGGCAAGTCTGCCATAAAAAAAAATCTGTTTGGACACTTATCTCTTAAAATAGATACTGATCAGCTACTCTTGGCTTTGAAATAAGTTCCTACAATTCAGACAAACTTGTATTTCTCCTTTTCAGAATAGAAGAAATAAATTCCCCATTAATAGAGCTTGGCTGCTTCTATAGACAGCACACTGGATCCAAGTATGAAACAATTCATGTTTGCAGCTTTTTCCAATAAAAGGCCACATCATCACCATCTCTCTCATTTCTGTAATTAGAGGTGTTCATGGAACCCGCAATTATGACAAATATAGAGATGTATGACTCACATCCTATTACAAGAAAGGATTTCTTGGATTGTCTGGGTGGCTCAGTGGGTTAAAGCCTCTGCCTTCGGCTAAGATCATGATCCCAGGGTCCTGGGATTGACCCCACATCGGGCTCTCTGCTCAGCGGGGAGCCTGCTTCCCCCGCACCCCTGCCTGCCTCTCTGCCTACTTGTGATCTCTGTGAAATATATAAATAAAATCTTTTTTAAAAAAAAGAAATAAGAAAGAAAGAAAGAAAGAAAGAAAGAAAGAAAGAAAGAAAGAAAGAAAGAAAGAAAGGAAGAAAGAAAGAAGAAAGGAAGGAAGGAAGGAAGGAAGGAAGGAAGGAAGGAAGGATTTCTTGCCCAACTATGAGGAGGATGGCTAGCTGATATTTTCTATGTTTACTCCTTCACATCTCAACCTTTGAGCTGGCATACTCTTCTCAAGGCGGACCCAACCAAAATGGCAAAACTATGTAAAATGACTTAAACATTTGACCTCTAATGGACAATCTTTTCTCTGATACTTTGCAACTCCCTGCTAGCCTGGCAAAGATTTTGTCTGACATGCACCAAGGTCTGACACCTTCCTCTAACTATTGTGCTTCCCCCCCCCCTTTTTTTTTCTTTCACAGGTATTACTTTCCAATAAACTTTTTCATTCCTTAACACCATCCCAGTGTCTATTCCCTGGCAGGCCCAACTGACAGAGTGACACCATATGTGCTCTGAGAAATCAGACTGTAGAGGCACCTTGATGGCACAGTTCGTTAAACATCTGACTCTTGGTTTGACTCAGGTCATGATCTTATTTTCGTGGGATCAAGCCCCACCTCAGGCTCCATGCTCAGAGTAGTCTGAGATTCTTTCTCCCTCTCCTTTACCCCTCCCATTCATGCTCTTTATCCCTGAAATAAAAATTAAAAAAAAAAAAGACTGTAAGACAGGATATGGGAACTGGGTCACACTGGCTGGCTAGCAAGACGACCACAGTCCAGGTGATATGATGTCAGACCCAGATACTCCCTCAGACAAGATGGCAGCACATGGACTTTGTTCAGTGTTTTACTCAATGATAGTTACATGAAAGAATATTCTGATAGAAAGAAACATACTAGCAGTTACAATGATTTAAAAGAAATAGGAAAGTCATATAGTCCAAAAGTGAAGGAACAGAAAAAGATATTTCACCCAAACGATAACCAAAAGAGAGAGGATTGGCAAACTCAGACAAGGTACTTTAAAAATTATATGATCATCTCAATAGATAGGGCTTTGACAAAATTCAACATCTATTATGATAAAACTCAACAAAGTGAGCACAGAGAAAACATACTTGAACTTATTAGAACCCATATATGACAAACCCACAGCTAACATCATATTCAAAGGTGAAAAGATAAAACTTCCTCCAAGACCAAGAGCAAAGCAAGGATGCCCACTTTCACTACTTTCATTCAGTTTTGGAACTCCCAGACACAGCAATTAATAGAAATAAGATCCATCCAAGTAAGAAAGGAAGAAGTAAAACTGTCTCCGTGTGCAGATGACATAATTTGTTTATATAGGCAATTGTAAAGAATCCACCAAGAACAATTAAATTTAATAAATGAATTCAGTGAAGTTGGAGAATGCAAAATTAATATACAAAATTCCATTGCAAGGTCCCTGGGTGGCTCAGTTTGTTGGGGGTCTGCCTTAAGCTCAGGTCATAATCCCAGAGTTCTGGGATTGAGCCCCACGTTGGGCTCCTTGCTCAGCAGAGAGTCTGCTTCTCTCTCTATCTTCCACCCCGCTTGTGCTGGCACTCTCTCTCTCATGCTGTTTCTAATAAATAAATAAAATTTTTAAAAAATAAATCAATGAATGAATAAATAAATATCCCTTGCATTTTCATACACTAAATGAAGTGTAATAAAGTAAAATTAAGAAAATAATCTTATTTACAGGAGCATCCAAAAATAAAAAAATAAAATGCCTAGGAATAAATTAACGAAGGAGGTGAAAGATCTAGACACTGAAAACCATAAAACACTGATGAAAGAAATTAATGACACAAATAAATGAAAAGGTATTCTGTACTCACTGATTGGAAGAATTAATATTGCTCAAATATCCACATTATCCAAAGCAATCCCTATGAAAAATCCAATCCTATTTTTCACAGAAGTAGAAGAAACAATCCTAAAGTCCATATGAAGCCAAAAAAGACCTTGAATAGCAAAACCAAACTTGTGTGTGGGGGTGGGGGGAAACCCACAAGTGGGAGTTCACAACCTATTTCAAACTATGCTATAAAACTATAGTTATCAAAACAGTGTGGTAGTCACATAAAAACAGATGTACAGACCAATGAAACAGAATAGAGAACTCAGAAATAAAGCCAATTGATCTTTGACAAAGATGCCAAGAACACACAATGGGGAAAGGACAGTCTCTTCATTAATGGTGTTGAGAAAACTGGCCTTCTACATGCAGAAGAATAAAATTGAACCCTGATCTCACTCCATATAAAAAAAAATTAGCTAATAGTGGATTAAAGACTTGATGCAGGACCTTAATCTATAAAACTGCTAAAAGAAAATAGAGGAAAAACCTTCTTGACATTAGTCTGGTCAATGAGTTTTTGGATATGACCCCAAAAGCACAAGGAACAAAAGCAAAAATAGACAAAGGGCATTGTATCAAACTGAAGAGCTTCTGAATAGCCAAGGAGACTATCAGCAAAGTGAAAGGACAGCCTACAAAATGGAAAAACATATTTGCAAACCACACTTCTGACAAGGGGTTAATATCCAAAATACATAATAAACTCAAAGCAACAGCAGAGAAGCAACCTGATTTAAAAACTTGGCCAAGGACCTGAATAGACGTTTTTCAAAGGAAGACACCCAAATGGCCAACAGATAAATAAAAACATGTTCAACATCACTAATCATCAGGGAAATAAAAATAAAAACCACAATAAGATATAACTTCATACCTGTTAGAATGACCATTATAAAAAAGAAAAGTGTCCAGAATGTAGAGAAAAGGGAACGCATGTACACTGTTGATGGGAATGTAAACTGGTACAGCAAATATCAAAACAGTTTATAGATTCCTTGGGACACCTAGATAGTTCAGTCAGTCAAGCATCCACCTTTTGGTTTCCACCCAGGTCATATCTCAGGGTGATGAGATTGAGCCCCACATCAGGCTTTGTGCTTAGTGGGGACTCACTCAGCTTGAGATTCTCTCTCCCTCTGCCCTTCCCCCACACTCCCTCTCTCAACTAAATAAATAAATCTTAAAAAATAAACAGTTTATAGATTCCCCCCAAAATTAACCAAGATATGGAAGCAACCTAAGTGTCAACATAGGTATAGATAAAGAAGCTGTGATATATATATATATATTACTCAGCCATGAAAAAGATGGAAACTGTCATTTGCAAACATATGGATGAACCTGGAGGACATTACACTAAGTGTAATAAGCCAGACAGAGAAAGGAAAATACTGTATGATCTCATTTATATGTGCATTCTAAAAAAAGAAAAAATGTTTTAAAATTCTGACTCACAGAGTCAGAGTAATAGTGGTTATGAGGGGCTGGGAGTGGAGTGAAATGTGGCTGGTATGGCAACCATGTGAGGAGATGAAACGTTAACTAGCTTGACTGTAATAATCATTTCACTATATATATATATATATATATATATATATATATATATAAAACACCTTAAATATATATAATTTTGGTTAAAAATAAATTATATTAGAAAGCATGCTAAGATTCTATGCAGTATTTCAAGAGTGGAATTAGTCCATGTGAAATTAATTTTTCATATTTTCAGTATATGATACCTTTCCAAATCTAAAAAAAGAAAAGAGAGAGAGAGAAAGAGTATTTTATAATGACAATAGAATTAATCAAATGCATTGATGCCCTGCACAAGGATAAAGAAAAGTGTGGACACTGAAATGTAAGGTTTAAGACCAGAGGGAATTCTTTGTTAGATTTCAAAAAGGCCTTATCTTTTACAGTGACAGAGCAGAAGAAAGACCAAACTCAAGATTTAATAGTCAAAATCAGAGTTTCAAGACTGAACATTTTCAACAAGAAGTAGATCTGTTGGGAATGCCTAGGACACGTGGAATGAAGACAGCTAGGTGGGTGTATCTAAAAGCTTGACTCATCAGATTTTTCTGAACTCTCAGAACTTGCAGATGTACCCCTTCTCCCTAAAAAGAGTTAATAATCCTTTCATGTGTGAAGTCACTTCAGACCTGTTACTCAGAAGGCAACAGATGGCCCTCTCATAATCTACTGTCACCTCCTTTCCTACATGCCAGATCAATAACTGAGGGTGGATTATCACCAATGGAAATATATAGAGCTGATAAGGGAGGAAAGGAATGATACTTTTAAAGAAGCTGCAAGAATTAATCAAACTATATTGGCTGGAGCCAAGAACATAAAAATGGACCTGTATTTTAAGAAAGCTTGATAAAAGGGATTAGAACATAAGACTGGGTGAAGAAGAGCTAACTTACTCAGGGAGCATGCTCTCAGGATAGAGTCACACCTTTACAGGAACCCACAGGGGATGGTGTTAATTGCTAGAGTCATCTAGAAGTCCAAAGAAAATAATATCCCTAGTGAATGAAATTGCAACACCTGAGTTTCCATCCAGATTGTGGCAAAAAGTAGAAAGCTCAGATCTGCAGGACAACATGTGCCTATAATTAACAATACCATATTTTGTACTTAAAAATTAGTTAAGAGGGTAAATCTTATGTTAATAATTATTACACAATAAAATAAAATAAACAATATAAAAAGTGTAGGTCTCAGGAGAGTGAAGATTGCTGGAATGAACATACTATATGAGACCAAAGACCCACCAGAAAAATATGTTGCATGAGAAAAATGAAAAGTCATACTATTCACCAAGACCATCAGGAATGTGCTAGTGAGGAGACATTAGGTTACTGAGAAGTTAAGCCAGAGTTGACCGAAAAGGTTGTCAAAGATCATGGCTTATTAATAACAATGGGGGAGAAGGAGCCCCAAAGCAATAGAAACTGGTTTCAACAAACAACTTCTAGAACCCAGAAGATTTCAGTTATAGCAACAAGAAGAACTTCAGAGTGATAGCCAAGGAGCCTTGGCCTATAGAAGGTTGTAGAGATGATTTCCCCTGGGGGGAAATGGATGGACAGCCAATAAGAGCACTGCTTAAAAAATACACAAAATTTTAAAAAAAGGAAGAATGGATAATTAGGAAGCTAAGAATGATTATCCCAATATAAACTTTAAATCCCTTGCCCAATTCTCAGACTTAAGCCAGTTTTCAGATCCATAACCTTGTAACTGAAGTGGTAGCCAGGTCAAAAGAACAAAGGACTCTGAAACATCACAGGAAGTTTATGCTATAATAATTTAATTTCCCTAGTGTAATCCCAAGAAGGTGAATGTCACTTACTCAGGTAACTGTTTAATGGAGAAAGGAGAATTAATTCTCTGACAATTTAAATGCTGTGACTTATGATCGGCAAAAGGTTTTTGACCCCAGAAACCTGAAGCACTTTTGTGGTCCCAAGTTTGAATGGGAAGATAAAGGAGATAAATAATAAGTGGAGTCCTGGCAAATTTCAGATTATGATGAGTCTATTAGATCCATGAATCAACTTGGTGGTCATTTTCTAAACACCCACTGTATAACTGAAATTGATATACTTGGCAGTCAACAAAACTCTCAGATTGCTCTTTGGTCTGCCCACTATTGTATTTGTTTTCCACAGGCCAAGAGGAAGCTTCTGAAACTCCTCCCAATTTCCAGACCAATACAGTAAATCATGAATAAGATCATATTTCACTGGGAGGTGGTGTGATAGGATTAGTGTGTAAAAGATGGAAGGGTAGTAGTTCCTAATATATCTCCCTTTTATTCCCTTATATTTTCCTATAGACACCAATGGACAAAAATGCATCTTAGAGACTAACTGGTAGTCCCAATCACAATTTTCATCCTGGTTATGGTTTTGCTGCCACAGCAGTTGCAGGTTAATCAGGTATTGCTTTGGAATCTGATTATTTTATGTCCCAATATAGAATGAAAACCAATATTCACAAAACAATCAACATGATCTATCACATTAACAGGAGAATAAAACCACATATTTTCAACATATGCAACAAAAGCTTTTGACAAAGTACAACATTCATGCATGATAAAACTTCTCAACAAAATAGGGATAGAGGGAAAATACCTCAACATAACAAAGGCCATATATGAACAACCCACAACTAACATCCTCGATGGTGAAAAACTGAGAGCTTTTCCTCTAAGATCAGAAACAAGACAAGGATACCCCCTCTCACCATTTTTAACAAACATAGTACTAAAAGTCATGGCCACAGCAATCTGACAAGAAAAAGAAATAACATCCAATTATTACGGAAGAAATAAAACATTAACAATTTGCATATGACATAATACTATGTACAGACATAGAAAACCTAAAAGACTCAACCAAGAAACTACTAGAACTGATAAATGAATTCAGGAAGGTCACAGGATACAAAATCAATATAAAGAAATCCGTGGCATTTCTACACACTAATAATGAAGTTGCAGAAAGAAAAGTTAAGAAAACAATCCTATCTGCATTGCACCAAAAATAATAAAATACCTAGGAATAAACTTACTAACCCAGGAGGTTAAAACCTGTACTCCAAAAAATATCACACATGAATGAAAGAGATTATAGACAATACAAATGGGAAGATAAGCCATGCTCATGGACAGAGAACAAATATTCTTTTTTTTTTTTAAGATTTTATTTATTTATTTGACAGAGAGAGAGAGAGATCACAAGTAGACAGAGCAGCAGGCAGAGAGAGAGGGGGAAGCTGGCTCCCCGCTAAGCAGAGAGCCAGACGTGGGGCTCGATCCCAGGACCCTGAGATCTTGACCTGAGCCGAAGGCAGAGGCTTAACCCACTGAGGCACCCAGGTGCCCCCAGAGAACAAATATTCTTAAAACACCCATACTACCCAAGGAAATCTACATATTTAATGTAACCCTTATCAAAATATGAACATTTTTCACAGAATTACAACAATTGTATAATGTATATGGAACCAGAGAAGATCTCAAATAGCCAAAAAAATCTTGAAAAAGAAAAACAAAACTGGGGATATCATAATTCTAGATTTCAGGACATATTACAAAGCTATAGTAATCAAACAAGTATGGCACTGGCACAAAAATAGACTACAGATCAGTGGACAGAACAAGGAGTCCACAAATAAACCCATGCTTTTATAGTCTATTAATGTGCAACAAAGGAAATAAGAATATACAATGGGGAAGACAGCCTCTTCAACAAATAGTCTTGGGAAAATTGGACAGCAACATGCAAAAGAATGGAACTGTATCACTTTCTTATATCATACACAACAATAAACTCAAATTGATTAAAGACCTAAATGTGAGATTTAAGACCATAAAATTCCTAGAAGAAAACATAGGCAGTATTTTTTTTTTTTACATCAACTGTGGAAACATTTTTCTCTATATGTCTGGACTGGCAAGGGAAACAAAAGGAAAATTAAACTACTGGGACTACACCAAAATGAAAATCTTTTGGACAGCGAAGCAACCCATCAACAAAACAAAATGGCAACACACTGAATGGGAGAAGAGATTTTCAAATGATAAATCTGCTAATGGATTCATATCCAAAATATATTAAGAACTTATATAGCTCAACACCAAAATAATAATCTGACTTAAAAAGGACTTGAAAAGACATTTTTCCAGAGAAGACATACAGATGGCCTACAGACACATGAAAAGATACTCAACGGCAGACTTCTGAAGAAGATGGTGGAGTAGGAGGACCCTAAGCTCATCTAATTCCATGGATACAACTAAATAACACCCACATCAGTGTAAATAGCCCAGCAAACAACCCAAAGTCTGGAAGAACAGATTCCTCCACAGCTAACTATAGAGAAGAAGTCACATCTAAGTGAGTAGGAAGGGCAGAGATATGGTATGGAGCTAAATGGACAAATGAAACTGTCCATGGAAGGAAGGGACTCAGCAGGCACAGAGATAGGAAAGGACCTGACCCCAACACCAGGCATGGAAAAAGCAAATCCCCATAATATTTGGCTTTAGAAAACAGAGGGGCTGAATTATGTGTTTTTACAATCAGCAGGGCTCAACACCTGGAATTTTAAAAATCAGTTGGCTGGCCTCTGGAAGAGCTGGGAGGGTACAGTCCCTGCCCTTAGAGAGAGAGCACAACAAAGAGCCCCTGGCAGATACAGCATTAGAAGCAGCAGCTTGAAAAACAGCTGGCTATATAAGATATGATCACATGAGATATATGAGAGGAAGAGCTGTTTACTAATTTCAGAAGATCCTACGGAGGAGTAGGGATCCTTGTGAAACTAGAGAATGGAGCTAGAGAATGCCATTTCCCTCCCCCTGTACCCCCAGCCTAGACACAAGGACACCTGCAGAAACCAGCACAGAACCAACACCTAACTTGCTAACAGTGCACCCCATCCCCATGTTCTCCTTGGGGACATGCCCCCTCCATCCAGGTTTCCAGTCTAGGTCCCTCCCCATAGACCTGCTCAAACCTTCCTAACACTTTAGGCCCACCCCCACATTCTCCTACAAACCTGTAGCATCAGAAAGAACCTTGGCTGGAGCCCATCCAAAAGACAAGCCTGGCACTGTGCAAGCAGCCCTGACAGGGGGCCAGCACCACTTCAACCCCAGGGAAAGGAAGATAACCTCACACAATTGTCTCACTCTGGCCCAAGCAATGGGCTGGGGGGAAGACAATGCTCTGACTGCAGGCCCCACACACCAATGAAAGCTTCTCAAGGGACAACACAAGGAAAGCACACTGTAGCTTAGTGTTACCGCATCCCTAGAAAATGTCTGTCTGACTCAATTGATGACCAAAGTGAGCACAGACTGACCCCTAACAACACAAGGACCAAACCCTGCCTACAAGAAGCAAAGGAAGTCATTGTAGATGACTAGACTGAAGGCAGAAGTGGCTCAGCCACAATGGCAGAGCAAAGGCATAACACACATAAGATACAACCCTGTAGTGTCAAGTTCTGGTGAACAGGGAAGACTTCACTGCTTATGGCCACTACTTATGGCCAAGAGCAGGAGAGATAACTGACTTTCTAACACAGAGCAAAAAGACAGAGTTTGGCAAAATAAGGACATAAAAGAATATATCCCAAATGAAAGAATAGGATAAAATCACAGCAAGAGGGCTAAATGAAACAGAGATAAGCAATACGCCTTATAGAGAATTTAAAGTAATGGTCCTAAAGATACTCACTGAACTTGAGAATGTAGTGGAAGACCTCAGGGAAACCCTTAACTAAGGGACAGAAAACATAAAAAAAAGAACCATTCAGAGATGAAGAACTCAATAAACAAAATTAAAAATACATTACATGGAATAAAGAAACTAGAGAAAGCAGGAAAAGGGATCAGTGACTTAGAAGACAGAGTAAGAGAAAGCAACCAAGCTGAACAGAAGAGAGGAAAAAAATTAAATAAAAGAGAATAGACTTAGGGAACCCAGGAACACCATCAAGTAAAATAACATTTGTATCGTAGGGATCTCAGGCGGAGAAGAGAAAGTAAAGGGAGCAAATAATTATCTGAAGAAATAATAACTGAAAACTTCTCAATCTGGAGAAGGAAATAGAAATCCAGATAGAGGAGACCAAGAGATCCCCCAACAAAATCAGCCCAAGGAGGTCCACACTAAGACACACAGTAATTAAAAAGGTTAAAAATAGTGATAAAGTAAAATAAATAAATAAATAAATAAAAGCAGCAAGAGAAAAGAAAACAGTTACATATAAGGGTAACTCCATCAGCTATCAATACACATACTAGATCAATTAAAAATAAATAAATGGATCAAGGCCAGAAGCAAGATGGTGGAGAAGTGGGAGACTGAAATATCATCAGGTCCCAGGAGTTCAGCTAGATAGTTATCAGACCATTCTGAACACTAAAATCTCAACAGGAGATCGAAGAGAGGAAGAGCAGCAATTGTAGGGACAGAAAATTGACCGCTTTCTGGAATGTAGACTGTGGGGGGAGGGGCCGGTTCCTGGCAAGTGGTGGAGTAGCAGAGCACAAAATCAGAACTTTCAGAAGTTTGCTCCACTGAGGAACGTTGCTTCAGAGTCTAAGCAGGGGTGGAGCTCTCCCGGGGTCAGTGTGGTTTCAGGACCTGTGGGGTCACAGAAAGACCAGGGGTGTCTGCGTGTGGCAGAACTGCTGGGTATTGGAGTGGGGAAGCCAGCTACAGAGACAGAGCCAAGGAGTGAGCTCTCAGCTCCTGGTTACCTTAAACTGTGATCATAGGCATAATTGGGCCACTGCTCTTCAAGCAGGGACCCAAGTGGCAGAGCCAGAGAGACCCCCTCCTTCCTCGTCTGGGAGGAGCAGCACAAGAGCACGTGACAGGAATCTGCTGAGATTGGAGACTCCAAATGGGGCTGTGCGCCAGAAATAGAAATGCTTGGTCCCAAGCTGGGTGAGCTCAGAGAGCGGCCAGAGACCAGAGAGATGGGAACGATTGACTGCTCACTGAGAAGTGGGGCCCGAGCTCTCAGTTCCTCCATGCGCAAGATTGGGAGGCTGCCATTTTCATTCCCATTCTCCAAAGCTCTACAGAAGGCATTCAGGGAACAAAAGCTACCGAGAGAGCGAACCTGAGCAGATTACTTAGCCTGGCCCCTTGCAAGGGTGGTGCAATTCCGCCTGGGGTAAAGACATTTGAGAATCACTGCAACAGGCCCCTCCCCCAGAAGATCAGCAAAAACGTCCAGCCAAGACCAAGTTCACTGATCAATGAGAACTGCAGAACTCCAGAGCTAGGGGAAAGCAACACAAAGAATTCATGGGTTTTTCCCCCATGATCCTTTAGTCTTATAAAATTAAATTTTTTTAATTTTATCTTTTTCTTATTCTATTTTTTAACTTTTCCTCTTTCCCCTTTTAACTTTTTTTAAACTATTTTATCTTAAAACTGCCTTTTTTTAAAAAAAATCTTTTAAAATCTTTTAAAATTTTCATTGTATTTAACTTTATTTTTTGTATACATACAGGTTTTTTTCCTTTAAAATTTTGGGATACAATTTCTTCTAATAGATCAAAATATACCCTAAATCTAGTGCATGGCTTTCTTCTACTCTCCAGCCTCATCACATTCTCTTTTTTATTTTTCTTTTTCCAACCAACTTATCTTACCAAGTCCTTTTTTAGACTCTTCTTTAATTTTCATCTTTACAATCATATTCCATCCCTTCATTGCATTTACCCTAATTTTTGTGTATATAAAAGTTTTTCTTTCTAAAAGTTTTGGGGGTAGGTTCTTCTAAGAGACCAGAAAACACCCAAAATCAAGTGGATGGCTCTGTTCTATTCACCAATCTAATATGTATATTTTTTTCTTTTTCTTTTTCCCCCCTTTTTTCTCCCCCCAGTTTCAGGTCTCTTCTGATTTGGTTAGCATGTATTTTGGTGGGTGGGGGCTTTGCCACACTTTTAGTATTTTATTCTCTCATTCATATAGTCTCATCTGGATAACATGACAAGGCAGAAAAACTCACCACAAAAAAAAAAAAAAAAAGAACAAGAAGCAGTACCAATGGCTAGGGACGTAATCAATACAGACATTGGTAATATGTCAGAACTAGAGTTCAGAATGACAATTATCAAGGTGCTTTCTGGGCTTGAAAAGGCATAGAAGATATTAGACAATCCCTTTCCAGAGAAATAAAAGAACAAAAATCTAACCAATTGGAAATCAAAAAAGCTATTAATGAGGTGCAATTAAAAAAATGGAGGCTATTACTGAGAGGAAAAATTAGGCAGAAGAGAGAATTAGTGATATAGAAGACCAAATGATGGAGAATAAAGAAGCTGAGCAAAGGAGAGACAAACAACTACTGGACCATGAGGGGAAAATGAGAGATAAGTGATACCATTAGAAAAAACAATATTAAAGTAATTGGGATCCCAGAAGAAGAAGAGAGAGATGGGCAGAAGGTATATTAGAGCGAATTACAGTAGATAATTAGGGAATAAGCATCAAAATCCAGGAGGCACAGAGAATCCCCCTCAAAATAAAAAAAAAAAAAATAGTTTCACACCCCATCACCTAATAGTAAAACTTGCAAGTCTTAGTGACAAAGAAAAAATCCTGAAAGCAGCTGGGGACAAGAAGTCTGTAACATACAATGGTAAAAATATTAGATTGGCAGAAGACTTATCTACAGAGACTTGGCAGGCCAGAAAGGACTGGCATGATATATTCAGAGCACTAATTAAGAAAAATATGCAGCCAAGAATACTATATCCAGCTAGGCTGTCATTGAAAATAGAAGGAGAGATAAAAATCTTCCAGGACAAACAAAAACTAAAAGAATTTGCAAACACCAAATCATCCCTACAGGAAATATTGAAAAGGGTCCTCAAAGCAAAGAGAGAGGCTAAAAGTAGTAGACCAGAAAGGAACAGTGACAATATACAGTAACAGTCATCTTACAGGCAATACAATGGCACTAAATTCATCTCCCTCAATAGTTACCCTGAAAGTAAATGGGCTAAGTGACCCAATCAAAAGACACAGGGTACCAGAATGGATTAAAAAACAAAACAAAACAAAACAAAAAAACAAGGCCTATCAATATGCTGTCTACAAGAAACTCATTTTAGACCCAAAGACACCTCCAGATTTAAAGTGAGGGGGTGGGAAACAACTTATCATCCTAATGGACATCAAAAGAAAACTGGGGTGGCAATCCTTATATCAGATAAATTAGATTTTAAGCCAAAGACTATAATAAGAGATGAGAAAGGACACTATATCATACTTAAAGGCTATGACCAACAAGAAGATCTAATAATTTTAAATATCTGTGCCCCTAACATGGGAGCAGCCAACTATATAAACCAATTAATAACAAAATCAAAGAAATACATCAACAAAAATACAATAATAGTAGGGGACTTTAACACTGCCCTCACTGAAATGGAAAGATCATCCAAGCAAAAGATCAACAAGGAAATAAAGGCTTTAAATGACACACTGGACCAGATGGACATCATAGATACATTTGAACATCACAGATATATTTAGGACGTTCCATCCCAAAGCAATAGAATACACATGTTTCTCTAGTGCACATGGAACATTCTCCAGAATAGATCACATCCTGGGTCACAAATCAGGTCTCAACCAGTACCAAAAGATTGGGATCATTCCCTGCATATTTTCAGATCACAATGCTCTGAAATGAGAACTCAATCACAAGAGGAAAGTTGGAAAGATCTCAAATACATGGAGGCTAAAGAGCATCCTACTAAAGAATGAATGGGTCAACCAGGAAATCAAAGAAGAATTGAAAGAATTCATAGAAACAAATGAAAATGAAAACACAACTGTTCAAAATCTTTGGGACACAGCAAAGGCGGTCCTGAGAGGAAAGTATATAGCAATATAAGCCTTTCTCAAGAAACAAGAAAGGTCTCAAGTACAGAACCTAACCCTACACTGAAAGGAGCTGGAGAAAGAACAGCAAATAAAGCCTAAACCAGCAGAAGGAGAGAAATAATAAAGATCAGAGCAGAAATCAATGGAATAGAAATCAAAATAACAGTACAACAAATCAACGAAACTAGGAGCTGGTTCTTTGAAAGAATTAATAACTGATAAACCCCTGGCCAGACTTACAAAAAAGAAAAGAGACAGGACCCAAATTAATAAAATGAATGAGAGAGGAGAGATCACAACCAACACCAAAGAAATACAAACAACTATAAAAACATATTATGAACAACTATATGCCAGCAAATTTGACAATCTGGAAGAAATGGATGCATTCCTAAAGACTTATAAACTACCAAAGCTGAACCAGGAAGAAATAGAAAACCTGAACAGACCCATAACCAGCAGGGAGATTGAAGCAGTCATCAAAAATCTCCCCAGAGGGTGCCTCGGTGGCTCAGATAGTTAAGCATCTGCCTTCGGCTCAGGTCATGATCCTGGGGACCTGGGATCAAGTCCCGCATCGGGCTCTCTGCTCAGTGGGGAGCCTGCTTCCCCCCTCCTCCTCTACTGCTCCCCCTTCTTTTGTTCTCTCTCTCTCTCTCTCAAATAAATAAAATCTTAAAAAAAAAAAAATCTCCCAACAAACAAGAGCCCAGGAGCAGATGGCTTCCCAGGGGAATTCTACCAAACATTTAAAGAAGAATTAAGACCTGTTCTCCTGAAACTGTTCCAAAAAATAGAAATGGAAGGAAAACTTCCAAACTCATTTTATGAGGCCAACATTGCCGTGATCCCAAAACCAAAGACCCCATCAAAAAGGAGAATTACAGACCAATATCCTTGATTAACATGGATGCAAAAATTCTCATCAAAATACTGGCCAACAGGATCCAACAGTACATTAAAAGGATTATTCACCATGACAGAGTGGGAGTTATTCCTGGGCTGCAAGGTTGGTTCAACATCTGCAAATCAATCAGTGTGATACAATACATTAATAAAGAACAAGAGCTATATGATACTCTCAATAGATTCTGAAAAAGCATTTGACAAATTATAGCATCCTTTCTTGATCAAAACTCTTCACAGTGTAGGGATACAGGGTACATACCTCAATATCATCAAAGCCGTCTACAAATATCATTCTCAATTGAGGAAAACTGAGAGCTTTTCCCCTAAGGTCAGGAACATGGCAGAGATCTCCACTATCAATAGAACTGCTATTCAACATAGTACTAGAAGTCCTAGCCCCGGCAATCAGACAACAAAAAGAAATAAAATGCATCTGAAGCAGCAAAGAAAAAGTCAAACTCTCACTCTTTGTAGATATGACACTTTAAGAGGAAAACCAAAAAACTCCACTCCAAAACTTCTAGAACTCATACATGAATTCAGTGAAGTGTCAGGATATAAAGTCAATGCACAGAAATCAATTGCATTTCTATACACCAAGAGCAAGACAGAAGAAAGAGAAATTAATGAGTCGATCCCATTTACAACTGTACCCAAAACCATAAGATACCTAGGAATAAACCTAACCAAAGAGGCAAAGAATCTATACTCAGAAAACTATAAAGTACTCATGAAAGAAATTGAGGAAGACATGAAGAAATGGAAAAACATTCCATTATCATGGATTGGGAGAACAAAATTGTTAAAATGTCTATGCTACCTAAAGCAATCTACACATTTAATGCAATCCCTATCAAAATAGCACCAATTTTTTTTCAGAGAAATGGAAAAAATAATCCTAAAATTTATATGGAACCAGAAAAGACCCTGAATAGCCAGAGGAATTCAGAAAAAGAAAACCAAAGTTGGTGGCACTACAATTCCAGACTTCAAGCTCAATTACAAAGCTGTCATCATCAAGACAGTATGGTACTGGCACAGAAGCAGACACATAGATCAATGGGACAGAATAGAGAGCCCAAAAATAGACCCTCAACTCTATAGTCAACTAAACTTCAACAAAGCAGGAAAAAATGTCCAATGGAAAAAAGACTGTCTCTTCAACAAATGGTGTTGGGAAAATTGGACAGCCACATGCAGAAGAATAAAACTGGACCATTTCCTTACACCACACACAAAAATGGGCTCAAGATGGATGAAAGACCTCAATGTGAGACAGGAAACCACCAAAATCCTTAAGGAGAACACGGGCAGCAATGTCTTCTACATCAGCTTCAGCAACTTCTTAGAAACATTCCCAAAATCAAGGGAAGCAAGGGCAAAAATGAACTAATGGGACTTCATCAAGATCAAAAGCTTTCACACAGCAAAAGAAACAGTCAACAAAATCAAAAGACAACTGGCAGAATGGGAGAAGATATTTGCAAATGATGCATTAGATAAAGGGCTAGTATCCAAAATCTATTAAAAACTTATCAAACTCAACACCCAAAGAACAAATAATCCAATCAAGAAATGGGCAGAAGACATGAACAGACATTTCTGCAAAGAAGACATCCAGATGGCCAACAGACACATGAAAAAGTGCTCCACATCACTCGGCATCAGGGAAATACAAGTCAAAACCACAATGAGATACCACCTCACACCAGTCAGAATGGCTAAAATTAACAAGTCAGGAAATGACAGACACTGGTGACGATGCAGAGAAAGGGGAGCCCCCCTACACTGTTGGTGGGAATACAAGCTGGTGTAGCCACTCTGGAAAACAGCACGGAGGTTCCTCAAAAAATTGAAAATAGAGCTACCCTATGACCCAGCAATCGCACTACTGGGTACTTACCCGGAAGATACAAATGTAGTGATCTGAAGGGGTATGTGCACCTGAATGCTTATAGCAGCAATGTCCACAATAGCCAAACTATGGAAAGAACCTAAATGTCCATCAATAGATGAACGGATAAAGAAGAAGTGGTATATATATACAATGAAATAGTATGCAGCCATCAAAAGAAATAAAATGTTGCCATTTGCAACGACATGGATGGAACTAGAGGGTATTATGCTGAATGAAATAAGTCAGAGAAAGACAATTATCATTTGATCTCCCTGATATGAGGAATATGATAGGCAATGCGGGGGGTTTCGGGGGTAGGGAAGGAAAAAAATGAAACAAGATGGGATTGGGAGGAAGACAAACCACGAGAGACTCTTAATCTCACAAAACAAACTAGGGTTGCTGGGGGGTCTCCCACCCCCAGGTAGGGATAAGGTTGGCTGTGTTACAGACACTGGGGAGGGTATGTGCTATGGTGAGTGCTTTGAAATGTGTAAGCCTGGTGATTTACAGACCTGGACCCCTGGGGCAAGTAATATATTATATGTTAATAAAAATAATTTAAAAAAATAAATGGCTTTTTTCTAGTAAAAAAAAAAAAAGATCAACAAAATTGATAAAGCTTTAGCCAGATTCATCAAAAAGAGAAAGAAAGGATTCAAAAATCAGAAATGAAAGTGGAGAAATAACAGCTGACACCACAGAAATACAAAGGATTGTAAGAGTATTATGAAAAATCATGTCAACCAATTGGACAAGCTAAAAGAAATAGATAAATTCCTAGAATCATATAAACTCCCAAAACAGAATCACGAAGAAATAGAAAACTTGAACAAACCAGTTACCAGCAATGAAATTGAACAAGAAACCAAAAAACTCCCAACAAACAAAAGCTCAGGACCAAATGTTTTCACAGGTAAATTCTACCAAACATTCAGAGAAGAGTTTATACTTACTATTCTCAAACTATTTCAAATATTGAAGGGGAAGGAAAGCTTCCAAATGGTAATCCTGGCCTCGTAGAATAACTTATATCAAGACCAGATAAAGACAGTACAAAAAAAGAAAACTGTAGGCCAATATCTGTGATGAACACGGATGCAAAAATTCTCAGCAAAACATTAGCAAACAAAATCCAGCAACATATTTTTTAAAAATCACTCACCAAGATCAAATAGGATTTATTTCTGGGATGCAAAGATCATTTAATGTCTGATTTTAATCAACATGATACATCACATGAATAAAAGAAAAGATTAAAAAAATATATGATCACTTCAAAGATGCAATAAAAGCATTTCACAAAGTAGAACATCTATTAATGATAAAAACTCTTGATAAATTGGGTTTAGAGGGAATATATTTCAACATAATAAAAGCCATATATGAACAATCCATAACTAACATCATCCCCAATGGTGAAAAACTGAGAAGTTTTCCTCTAAGGTCAGAAACAAGAAAAGAATGTCCACTCTCACCACTTTTATTCACACAGTACTGGAAGTCATAGCCACTGTGATTGCACAAGAAATATGAATAAAAGACATCCAAACTGTCAAGGAAGAAGTAAAATGTTCACTATTTGCAGATAGAATGATAGTATATATAGAAAACCCTAAAGACTCCAATACAAAGTTACTACAACTAATAAATGAATTCAATAAAGTTTTGGATAAAAAACAAATATACAGAAATGCAAATGCACTTCTATTCAGTAATAATGAAGTATCAGAAAGAAAATTCAAGTAAACAACTCCATTCACATTGAAACAAAACTGGAGGTATTTATCATAATGATAGATATTAAGATATAGTACAAATCTGTAGTAAACAAAACAGTATGGTGCTGGCACAAACTAGACACATAGATCAATGGAATAAAATTGAAAATACAGAAATAAACCCATAATTATATGGTTATTTAATCTTCAACAAAGGAGGCAAGAATATGCAATGAGATAAAGATAGTCTCTTCAACAAAGGGTGCTAGGAAAACTGGACACCTACATACAAATAATGAAACTGGATCATTTTCATACACCACACACACAAAAAAACTCAAAATGGATTAAGGACCTACATGTGAGAACTCAAACCATAAAAATGCTAGAAGGCAGTAACGTCTCTGACATCAGCCATGGCAACATTTTTCTAGATAGGTCTCCTGAGGCAAAGGAAACAAAAGCAAAAATAAACTACTGGGCTACATCAAAATAAAAAGCTTCTGTACAGCAAAGGAAATAATCAACAAAACTAAAAGGCAACCTGCTGACTTGGAGAAAATGTTTGTAAATGACATATCAGATAAAGGGTTAGTATCCAAAATATATGAAGAACTTATAAAACTCAAAACCAAATAATCCAGTTTAAAAATAGGCAGAAGACATAAACAGACACTTCTGCAAAGAAAACATACCGGTAATCAACAGACACATGAAAAGATGTTCAACATCACTAATCATCAGGGAAATGCAAATCAAACCCACAATGAGATATCACCTTGCACCTGTCAAAATGGCTAAAATAAACACGAGAGGGGTGCCTGGGTGGCTCAGTCGGTTAAGGATCTGACTCTTGATTTCAGCTCACGTCATGATTCAGGGTGATAAGATTGAGCCCTACATGAGACTGTTCTCAGCATGGAGCCTGCTTAATATTCTCTCTCTCCCTCTGCCCCTTCCCCTCATTTTCATGCATACCCATGAACTCTCTAAAAACAAAAACAAAAACAAAACAAAAATAAAAAAAGAAATACTGGCAAGGATGTGAAGAAAAAGGAACCCTCGTGCACTGTTGGTGGAAATGCAAAATCCACTCTGGAAAACAGTATGGAGTTTCCTCAAAAAAATAAAAGTAGAATTACCATATGGTCCATTAATTCCGTTACTAGGTATTTACTCAAAGGAAATGAGAACACAATTGGAAAAGATATATGCACCCCTATGTTTATTCCTGCATTATTTACAACAGCCAAATTATAGCAGCAACCCAAGTGTCCATCCACAGATGAACAGATACAGATGTACTATATATATAAAGAAATGTTACTAAGACATAAAAAAGAATGAAATCTTGCCATTTGTAACAACGTGGATGGACATAGAGGGTATTGTGTTAAGTGAAATATGTCAGAGAACAACAAATACCATATTACACTCCTATGTGGAATTTAAAAAACAAAACAAAGGAACAAAGAAAAAAGGAGAGAGATGACACAGACTCTTAAATACAGAGAACTAATTGATGGTTGCCCAGGAAGGGGGGGGATGGGGGTGGTCCCGTATTGGGGAAAGGGGTGCAGTGCAATAGGTTAAGTGGATTCAAAGTACACTTATCTTGATAAGCACTGAGAAATATACAGATTTAATCATTATATTGTTTACCTGAAACAAAGCACTGCGTGTTAATTTAAAAAAATGAATGAATATCAGACACAGTTTGCATTCACATGCAATGAATAACTATATATTTTCATAATAGAGGATGTGGGGTTTCTAGAACAAGAATAAGCCTTCTGAAGCAGAGAATTAAGCACCTTTTGCCCAACTTCTCTTAGGATGTTTCTAGAATTTGATATAAATGAGTGTTTGACCATGGGACATCTACTGCCCATGCATTCAGAAGCATTTATAATGAGCTGGATTTTGCCAGAACAGTCCAGGTCATAAAACATGGTAGTGTCATCATTAATATATAGTAATTTATAACTGGTACACTCAGGACCAAGCCCATGAAAGACCTGGGACCCCTGCAAATGTCACGAGTAAATAAAGCCATCTACTTGTGTCACCCACCATAGCTCAAACTTATGATTTCAGGGGTATCCTGTATAGCAAGTAAAAGGAAGAAAGAAAATTCTAAACTTGACTTATGAGTGGGTTAGATGAGTGTGTGGGAGCAAACAAACAAAAACCTCATATCTCACCCAAGAATGGCTCAGGAAGACAGTACAAATAGAATACAAAATCCTTCTAATGGGCAAAACTTTGGAGAGAACATCTGGCATCTATTTTGCATGGGAACTGAAGTGGCTCAATTTCAGAATATATTTAGGAAAGATCAGAAGATCAAATAAAAGGAAATTTAGAATAGAGGCATATAGGTGGATGTATAGAAATGGGCACAAAATTAATTTTTTTAATAATTTTTTTTATTTTTTTATAAACATATAATGTATTTAGCCTCAAGGGTACAGGTCAAAATTAAATATTTTTATACATCATATTTATGCCCCAGAATACCTTCATCTTAAAAGAGGCACTAAAAAATTACATAATCAACTCAGCCAGTTGACAGTTAGCTTTCATCAGCAGCCACCCAATGCTGGCAAGATGAGAATGTGAATGAAGTGACCACGATGGCAGAGAAAGTAGTTACGCTTGAGCCTATCAGCATAGATTTTACCTACTAAGATTCATTTCACCTCTGCCAGATGCCTGACCTGTCAGTAACAGAAAACTACACTGAACCTTCAATATGGCACTATTCCTTGAGAGACAAATTGTCCAATGGTCTCTTGGTACAAGTTGCCTAAAGTAGGCCGCTGACATCCTACAAAGGTTATTGATTTGTGTTTATAGGAACTAGATATTTATTCTAGGCGAATTTGACCTTCCAACCCATGAAGCCTCAGTACCAGTTCGTACCACTAGTTTCCAAGAATGTATACAGTGCCTGATAGTCACATAATCCCACACAACATAGCATCTGGCCAACAGCACACTTCACAGCAGAAGAACTGTGGGAGTGGGCCCATTTCCATAGGATCCTTTGATCATATCACATTGCATATGACCCCTAAACTGTTGGCCTGATAAAGTATTGGAATAATCTGCTGGAGATACAGCTAAAGCAGCAGTTCAGAAGCAATACTTGAAGAGGATGCAATCCTCCTTTTTGGTACCATATTCCCAATAGGAAGTATATATAAACCCTGAAACCAAAAGGTGAACAGAGATATGGCTCTACTTATTTCAGTATTGTTAGAAGCAATTTGATAAAATAAGATCTTTTCAAACTGCTGATACATAGCTGAAAAACTTAAGACTATGTGCAGATTATTTATCAATGTTTATAAGAGTGACTAAATATTTTATATTAGCCCCAAAGTTTAAAATATAGTTCTTCTACTTAATGACACAGATGCTGAGTAAGTGCTTATAAACTGAAGTGGAAAAGTAGAGGTTGAAGGTAATGGACCTTAAATATTGATTATTTGAGGTCAGCATCTTTCCTTGGCCAGAAGTAAAGGGTTATTTTCTTGGGCTTAGTACAACTCAGAGTGGTCTGCTTTCTGCATAACTCCTGACTTTCAAACACATAAAACAGCCCTCCCTGTTGGTTGACCATATATTTGGGCTCGTATCTCTGAAGATGTGCTCAGGTTTGGAACCACAGAAGCAATTTTATAGTGATCCTATTTCTGGGAGAGACCAGCCATATCTTTCACTATTTATCCATATTATTGTAAAAATTTTAAAGTAAGGGACTTAGAAATCACTTTCTGGATTGTCTTTCTTTCCTAAATTAATCTTGGATTTGCAGAATAATCAGTTTCTTCTGAAATCGCTAGCAAGTCCATATTGATGCTCTCTGCACATCTAAGAGCTTTAGCAGCTTACAGCATATATTCAAATTCCTCATTTTCACAGTTCATTGCTATTCATTCAAACCAAACAGTGATTTAGATATCCACAACCATTCTTTCATGGCACAATTACGTAACTGCCTTTGGCCCCAAACTTAGTTTGTTCTAACTCCAGGCCAGTAATTTTCCTATAATCAAGATGCATACTGTACTGAGATCAAATAATTCCAAACTCCCACGCCTGTGTTGCCCTGGTTCCCTAGCCCAACCCTACTTAACGTTAGGCCCTCTTTCTTTTCTTTGTCTCATCCTTCTAGTGATTTTCTTTAAGTCCCAAGTGGGTAGAAGAGCATCTCATGCTGCTTCTGCAGAAACAAAGAAAGCAGTCTGCTTTTCTTATATGGTCCTTTTTCAGTTAACAACATCACTGCCTTAATTTTCCAAACTAGAAATCGTGCAGAATATGGCAGCATTAGAGGATTCTAAACTCAGCTTTCCCCCATGGGTACACAAAACCTACAGCTACATATGAATCATTTCCCTCTGAAAAAGATCCAAAAACCAGGTGAGTTTCTTCTCCACAACAAAGGAAAATATTGAAATGGGTAGGACAAGGAAAGACCCTCTTACTAAAAATCCTACCCCCAGTGCAGTGAGACACAACAGGGAAGAACCCCACCAGTCTAGAAGAGCAAAAAGTTAGTAACCCACATGAGGCACCCCGACCCCTGGGATCTGCACTAAGAGAAGACCCCAAAACACCTGGCTTAGGAAACTAACAATACTGATGTCCAAGGGACCCAAAATGTTATGGGAATGTGAGGTTCACCCTCCAAGGGGCTCATGTGTGATCTCACTTGCCCCAAGACTCAGCAATATAAGAGCAGTTTGAAAGGTGTCTAGATAATATGTGAAGGAGGTTCATTCGCTAATCTAGAAGTATCTCCTGGAAGGCAAGGGACAGATAAACTCTCCCAGAGATGGAGGTGCTAACAGACAACAGTTTTATACTCTCCACCTACTCTGGTAGTACAGGTGGGCAAGCTCTCATACAGCACCCTCCAGCCGCCTTGCTTAGACTAGTGGAGCAAGTGATTACAGCACTATCCCACTGCCTTCCTGAAGTCCAAGAGCATAGGCAGTTGTAGCATTCCCCCACTCTTTGGCTAGGGCAAGCAAGTACAAATGGTCACATCATTCTCCTGATTCATAGTTAAAATTGGCAAGTGGTGCAGTTATAACACTTCCTGCTTCTTGACTGAGACTAGTTAGTATGAGCAGTTTGGCGTTCTCTTGCTTCCAGCCTAAAGCCTTTACACATGCACAGACAAAGCATTCCATGCCTACATTCTTGGAGCCCCCAGGTCTGCACAGTAAATAAATTTTCTGCTGCCTTTCTGAAGCTGATTAGTGTGACACATCCCCTGCATTCTCCAGCTATCTAGCTAAAGAGAGCAGGCATACATAATCCACAAAGGAGATGCTCCTTGGTCACCTAGCCCTAGTGGCCAAGAGGACTGGCATTCCTGAGCTTCATGGGAATGCAATAATCAGAAAGACAATGCTTGGCAATCCACTACCCCCAGGGCACTGCAAAGACAGCAGACTGAAACATAACTTCAGTTTCCTGATGAAATAGTCTTATTTATTTAGTCCAGAGCTTTGGCCTGAGGGACAGACTTCAGATTTCCCAAATATCCAGAGGCTTAATGATGTACTTCAAGGGAATGTAAGCATAAAGACACCATCCTTGAACAGCCCTTAGATCTTGCTACAGCTTGATGAGATCACTCAGAAAAGAGGTCATATACTTGTCTGGAGTGCTGATTTTTGCAATTGTCACCAAAGGGACACCTCCAGATATCCTGATGTGGAAGCCAGCATGGATAATAATTTTGGCCCCAAAGGACTGTATATACTTGCATACTGTAAAAGCTGCTAAGAGTCTGGCTTCCAGTCAACTTGCAACTAGGTGCTAAATGAGATTCCTCCTGTTGGAATACTGAGAGGTCTTGACATACCCTCAGCAATGGGGACAAATCAAAAATAAATCAGACAGCTTATAAAATCAAACATTCAAGAGACAACCAAGAGCTATGGAAAGGCTGAATGAGAAGGTTCATCACGTACACAAGCCTTCCCCTGTAAGACTGAGGAAGATAGCGTTGTTGCCTAATACATAGAAGGGAGCATGAAGAGTCAAGCAAAATGAGGAAACAGAAGTGTGTTCCAAACCAAAGAATAAGACAAAACCCCAGAAAAAGACTTTTAACAATATGGAGATAAGTAATCCACTTGATAAAGAATCTAAAGTAATAACTATAAAGATGCTCAACAAACTCAGTGAGAACTTCAACAAGATAAATATAAGAAAGTACCAAAGAGAAGTCAGAGCTAAAAAATACAATAACTGAACTGAAAATACATTAAAGTGGTTCAACAGTAGACTAGATGAAGCAGAACAACAGATCAGTGAGTTGGAAGTCAAAACAATGGAACTCATCTAGACAGAACAACAAAAAGAAAAACTAACTAAAAACAATGATGATGATTTCAGATACCTCTGAGACAATAACAGGCAGAATAACATTCACAATAAAGGGTCTCAGAGGGAAAAGAGAGAACAAGAAAGGGGCAGAAAAATTATTTGAAGAAATAATGGCTGAAAACTTCCTATAGCACCAAGAACCATAAGATACCTGGGAATAAACCTAACCAAAGAGGTAAAGGATCTGTACTCGAGGAACTACAGAACACTCATGAAAGAAATTGAAGAAGACACAAAAAGATGGAAGACCATTCCATGCTCTTGGATCAGAAGAATAAATATTGTTAAAATGTCTAAACTGCCTAGAGCAATCTATACTTTTAATGCCATTCCAATCAAAATTCCACCGATATTTTTCAAAGACCTGGAGCAAAGAATCCTAAAATTTGTATGGAATCAGAAGAGACCCCGAATCACTAAGGAAATGTTGAAAAACAAAAATAAAACTGGGGGCATCACGTTACCTGATTTCAAGCTTTACTACAAAGCTGTGATCACCAAGACAGCATGGTACTGGCATAAAAACAGACACATAGACCAGTGGAACAGAGTAGGGAGCCCAGATATGGACCCTCACCTCTATAGGCAAATAATCTTCGACAAAACAGGAAAAAATATACAGTGGAAAAAATACAGTCTCTTCAGAAATGGTGTTGGGAAAACTGGACAGCTATATGTAGAAGAATGAAACTCGACCATTCTCTTACACCATACACAAAGATAAACTCAAAATGGATAAAAGACCTCAACATGAGACAGGAATCCATCAGAATCCTAGAGGAGAAAGTAGGCAGTAACCTCTTTGATATCAGACACAGCAACTTCTCTCAATATATGACCCTCAACTCTATGGTCAGTTAATCTTCGACAAAACAGGAAAAAATATACAGTGGAAAAAAGACAGTCTCTTCAATAAATGGTGCTGGGAAAACTGGGCAGCTATATGTAGAAGAACGAAACTCGACCATTCTCTTACACCGTACACAAAGATAAACTCAAAATGGATAAAAGACCTCAACGTGAGACAGGAAAACTTCCTTAACCTGGGGAGGAAAGAGACATCCAGGTCTAGAAAGTCCAAAGAATTCCAAGTAAGATGAACCTAAAAAGATCCATACCAAGGAACACCAAAATTCAAACGTTGCAAGTTAAAGAGAGAACTTAAAAGCAGCAAGAGAAAAATAAATTGTTACATACAAGGGAAACCCCATAAGTCTATCAGCGAGATTTGTCAGCAGAAATTTTGTGAACTAGAGGGAGGGACATGACATATTCAAAGTGCTGAAAGAAAAAAAAAAATCAGAAGTACTACACCCAGAAAGATTATCATCAAAATTGAATGAGAGATAAAGAAATTTCCAGACAGGCAAAAGTTAATGGGGTTCATCAGTACTAAAATTTAATTTTAAAAATGTTTCAGGGACTTTAAGCTGAAAAGAAAATGTAATTTATAACAAGAAAACAAAGTCAAAATCTTCCTGGAAAAGGTAAATATATAGAAAGGTAATAGATTAATCACTTATAAATCTGTTATGAAGGTTAAAAAACAGAAAGTAGTAAAATTAACTAAGACTACAAAAATTAGTTAACGGATACATAAAATTTATAGGTGTAATGTTGTATCAAAAACAAAACCATTAACATATAATGTATTATTTGCCCCAGAAGAAGAAGGAAGAGAAGGAGAAGGAGAAGGAGAAAGAGAAGAAGAACCCCTCCTTTCTTGCCTCTTACCACATCAGGTGCTGCAGGCAATCAATCCTTGGCTCCTGTGATCCTGTGATGCTGATCTCCATTCCTGTTTTCATATCCTCCTTCCTCCCCTCCCCTCTATGTGTCTCAAATTTATTAAAAAAAAAAAAAAATTAGGGGGCAATTTAAATGTGTTCAAATTTAAGTTGCTATCAACTTAAAATAGTCTATTACACACACAGATTGACATATGCAAATCCTACAGTGATCACAAAGCAAAAACTTGTAGTAAATTAACAAAAGAAATGAGAAAGGAATGTAGTTATAACACTAAAGAAAGTCATCAAACCACAAGGGAAGAAAGTAAAGAAGCAAAGAACAGAGAAGAACTACAAAAACAGCCAGAAAACAATTAACAAAATAACAAAAAGCACATAACTATCAAAAGTTATTTTAAATGTAAATGTACCACAGAAAACAAATTGAGGGCCGTTGGAAGGGAAGTGGGCAGGGGATAGGCTAAATGGGTGATGGGTATTATGGAGGGCACTTGTGATGAGCACTGGGTGTTATATGTTAAGTGACGAATCATTGAATTTTACTCCTGAAACCATTATTACACTATATGTTAACTAATAAGAAATTTAATAAAGTCTCCTTAAAAATTTTTTAAAAATAAATATAAATATACTAAAATTTCCAATCTAAAGACATAGAGTAGTTGAATAGATTTTTTTAAAAAGACAAATCTATATACTGCTTTTAAGTGATTCATTTCAGGTCTAAGGACACACACAGACTGAATATGTCAATATGGAAAAATATATTCCACGCAAATGGAAATGTAAAGAAAGCTGGTGTAGCTTTACTCATGTCAAACAAAACAGACTTTAAAACAAAGATGGTAACAAAGGTAAAGAGCAATACATAATGATAAAGGGCTCAATCCAGTAAGAATATATAACATTTATAAATATATATACATCTAAGGAGCTCCAAAATATACAAAGCAAATACTAAAAGACCTAAAAGGAGAAACTGACAGCAATATAATAATAGGGCACTATAAAACACCACTTACATCAATGGATGGATCATTCAGACAGAAAATCTATGAGGAAATATCAGCCTTAAATTAAGCTTAATAATAATTAGTTGGACTTAACAGATTTATGTCTATCTGTATATATCTCTATCTATATATCTATATTTACATATATAATATTCCATCCTAAAACAGCATACACATTCTTTTCAAATACACATGGAACATTCCCAGGATAGATCACATATTAGGTCATGACACAAGTCTGAATAAATTAAAGACTGAAATCATAACAAGCATCTTTTTTCAAACCAACAGAGAGTGAGAGTGTGAAAGAGAGACAAACCAAGAAACAGAATCTTAACTACGGAGAACAAATTGGTGGTTATTAGAAGGGAGGTAGGTAGGGGAATAGGGGAAATAAGGGATTAGGCTTTAGGAGTACACTTATCATGTTGGAAAAAAAGAAAAGAAAATGATCAGGGAAAAAAAAGAAAAGAAAATGATAAAAAATTAAAAAATCTTGTCATTTGAAACAAAATGGATGGACCTAGAGGGCATAATGCTAAGTAAAGCAGTCAGAGAAAGAAAAATACCATATGATTTCACTCATATGTGGAACGTAAGAAACAAATGAACAAATAAAAGATAAAACTGAGACTCTTAAATACAGAGAACACATACGTACACCATATGTGAATTATACTTAAGTAAAAATTATTTTTTATCTTTAAAAAAATTATATGATCAATTCCACCAAGGCAGAAAAAGCATCTGGCAATATTCAGCATCCGTTAATGGTATAAACTCTCAACACAGTAGGTATACATGAAATGTACCTCAACATATTAAAGGCTATATATGACAACCCACAGCCATTATTATACTCAACAGCAAAATAAAACAAAACAAAACAAAACCTTTGAAAGCTGTTCCTCTAAGATCAGGAACAAGACAATGATGTCAATTATCCCTACTTTTAGTCAACACAGTAGTCCTGGAATTCCTAAACACAACAATTAAGCAAGAAAAAGAAAGAAAAGACATCCAAGTGAGAAAGAAAGAAGTAAAACTCTATTTGGAGATGATAACCCTAAGATGAAACCTTAAAGACACTACACAAAAACTATTAGAAGAAATGAATTTGGTAAAGTTGTAGAATATGAGATCAATATGCAGAAATCTGTTGCATTTTTATATGCCAATAACAAACTATTGGAAAGACAATTCAAGAAAACAATCCCATTTACAATAGCATCAGAAAGAATAAAGCACTCAGGTATAAATTTAACTGAGAAGGTGAAAAACCTACACATTGAAAACTATAAAGACACTGATAAAAAAAATAAAAATGACACAAAAATGGAAAGATATTCTGTGCTCATGGATTGGAAGAATTAATATTGTTAAAATGTCCACACTAACCAAAACAATCTACAGATTCAATGCAATTCTTATCAAAATTCCAATAAAATTTTTCACACAACTAGAATAATTCTAACATTTATATGTAACCATAAAAGACCTTGAATAACCAAAACAATCTTGGGAAAGAACACAACTGAAGATATCACACTCCATGGTTTCAAACTATACTACAAAGCTATCTTACCTAAAACAGTATCATATTGATATAAAAACATATAGACTAGTGGAACAAAACAGAAAACCTAAAAATAAACCCATATTGATATTATTAATCTATGACAAAGGAGGTAAGAATATACAATGGGGAAAAGAGTCTCTTCAATTAATCATGCTGTGAAAACTAGACAGCAACATGAAAAAGAAACTGGCCCACTTTCTTACATCATACACAAAAAATAACTCATGTATTAAATGCTTGAATATAAGACCTGAAACCATAAAAATACTAAAAGAAAACATAGGCTTTAGTCCTATCAGTTCCTTGACATTAGTCTTAAAAATATTTTTTTGGATGAGACTCCAAAATCAAGCAAAAATAAACAAATAGAACTACATCACACTAAAAAGCTACTACACAGGAAAGAAATGATCATGAAAACAAAAAGGCAGTCTAATGAATGGGAGAAGATAAAGGCAAATAATTTATCTGAAAGGGGGTTAGTACTCTAAAAGTATAAAAAATTCACACAACTTGGGGCACCTGGGTGGCTCAGTGGGTTAAAGCCTCTGCCTTCGGCTCGGGTCATGGTCTCAGGGTCTCAGGGTCCTGGGATCGAGCCCCGCATTGGGCTCTCTGCTCAGCAGGGAGCCTGCTTCCTCCTCTCTCTCTCTCTCTCTCTCTCTGCCTGCCTGCATACCTGTGATCTCTGTCAAATAAATAAATAAAATCTTAAAAAAAAAATTCACACAACTCAAGAACAAAAAACAAAATAGCATCATGAAAAAAATGGGGAGGATCTGAAGAGATTTTTCTAAACTAGACATACAGATGGTCAACAGGCACATGAAAAGATGTTCAACTAATCATCTGGAAAATGAGAATCAGAACCACAATGAGATAGTAAATTACACCCATCAGAATGGCTCTAATCAAAAAAGACTAGAAATAATAAGTATTTGCACTGATGTGGAAAAAGGGGAACACTTGTGCACTATTGGTGGGAGTGTATATTTGTATAGCCAGTATGAAAAACAGTATTGAGTTTCCTCAAAGAATTAAAAATAAGATCACCATAAAATTCCACTACTGGATATTTATCCAAAGAAACTGAAAACAGTAATTTGAAAATATGTATGTATCTCTATGCTTATTGTAACATTATTTATAATAGCCACAACATGGAAAAACCTAACTACCCAATGATGGATGAATGAATAAAGAAAGTGTGAGAAATACACACACACACACACACACACACACACACACGGGATACTAATCCATAAAAAGAGAATGAAATCTTGACATTTGTGACAACATGAATTGACCTTGTGAGTATTATGCTAAGAGAAATAAGTCAGATGGGGAAAGAAATACTGTATGATTTCATTTATAAGTTATATAAATAACATTTATATATTCATTCATTTGTATATGAATAATCATTCATTTTATATTTATATTTCATTTACTTACATTTATATTTCATTTACATAGGATTTCATTTATATAAATATATATTTTATATATTAAATAAATATCTCAATATATACTTCACATATATTATTTCATTTAAACTCATCTAAAAAACAAAGCAAGCAAACAAAAAATAAAACTCTGATTCTAGATACAGAAAGAAAATTGGTGGCTGCCACAGTGGAGACAGACTGGGGGTGGGGTTATGGTAAGTGAAGGGATCAAGAAGTAAAAACTACCAGTTATAAAATAAGTCATGGTAATGTAATGCACAGGATGGGGAGTATAGTAAATAATATTATATTAACTTTATATAGTGACAGATGGTAACTGGACTTCTTGTGATCATTTTGTAATGTATACAAATGTCAAATCGTTGTGTTATGCAATGACACTAATATAATATGATGTGTCAATTATACCTCATTATAAAAAAAAAACTTGCTAACAATCACCTTTAAAAATGACAAAGGGAAGGAGTTAAGATGGTGGAGTACTAGGTGGACCCTAAGCTTGCCTTGTCCCTCGAACATAGCTAGATCAATATCAAACACTGAACAACCAGGAATATGATCTGAGGCTTAAGAAAACAATCTGCACAACTGGAGGGCAGAATGCAGTAGATATGAGGCCTATCTTAAACAAATCAAAGCACACCTAGTTAAAGCCCCAAACACTTCCCACTACAAGCAAGGAGGAACACTGTAGAGGATGGACCAGTGGGAAAAAGCACCCAAAATGCAACAGCACAGTGCACACAGCATACACCAGAAACCCCTCCTGAAGTGCCAGGCCCTGGACAGTGCATGACCTCTTTAATACAGTATTACTCTGAGGCACAGGAAACATAACAAGCTTTCATAACACATGAAAGACAGAAACTTAGCCAAAATGATGAGCTGGAGGAATTTTCCCCAAAAGAACAGTCAGGTAGATATCACAGCCAGGGACTCGCTCAAAGCAGATATAAGCAATATAACTAAATAAGAGTTTAGATTAACCATTATAAGACTACTAGCTGGACTTGGGGAGAAAAAAAAAAGCATAAAAGACAGCAGAAAAACTCATCCTACAGAGATTAAAGACCTAAAAACTACTCAGGCTGGAATAAAAAATTCTATAACTGACATGCAAAACAGACTGCATATAATCAGTCTGTGAGGATTGAAGAGGCAGAGGGGAGGATAGGCGATATAGAAGACAAAATTGTGGAAAATAATGAAGCTGAAAAGAAGAGGGGAAGAAAACTATTAGAACAGGAAGGTATTTTTAAGAAACTCAGTGATTTCATAGCCAAACTATGGAAAGAACCTAGACGTCCATCAACAGATGAATGGATAAAGAAGATGTGGTATGTATACATAATGGAATACTATGCAGCCATCAAAAGAAATGAAATCTTGCCATTTGCAACAATGTGGATGGAACTAGAGGTTATTATGCTTAGCAAAATAAGTGAATCAGAGAAAAATAATTATCATATGAGCTCCCTGATATGAGGAAGTTGAGAGGCAAAGTGGGGGGTTTGGGGGTAGGGAAGGAATAAATGAAACAAGGTGGGATTGGGAGGGAGACAAACCATAAGAGACTCAATCTCACAAAACAAACTGAGGGTTGTTGGGGAGAGAGGGGTAGGGAGAGGGTGGTGGGGTTATGGACATTGGGGAAGGTATGTGCTATGGTGAGTACTGTAAAGTGTGTAAACCTGGCAATTCACAAACCTGTACCCCTGGAGCTAATAATACATTATATGTTCATAAAAAATATAATAAAAAAAACCTCAGTGATTTCATAGGAGTCCCAGAAGAGGAAGAGTGGGGGAAGTGGGTAGATGGTTCAGTTAAACAAATTATAGCTGAGAACTTCCCTAATCTGGGGAAGGAAACAGACATTCAATTCCAAGAAGCACAGAGAACTCCTCTCAAAACCAACAAAAACAGGACAAGACCACAACATATTATAGTGAAACTTGAAAAATACAAAGATAAAGAGAGAACCCTGAAAGCAGCTCAGGAGAAAAAGTCCTTAACCTACAAGGGTAGAGACATAAGGCTTGCAGAAGATGTGTCCACAGAGACCTGGCAGGTCCGAAGGGTCTGGCATGATATATTCAAGGTGCTAAATGGGGAAAATACGGAGCTAAGAACACTATCCTGCAAGGCTGTCATTCAGAATACAAGGAGAAATAAAGAGATTCCAAGACAAACAAAAACTAAAGGAGTTCATGAACACTAAACCAGCCTTGGAAGAATTAAAGGGGACTCTCTGAGTGGGAAAGAAAGACCAAAAGTAACAAAGACTAGAAAGGAACAGGAACAATCTAGAGGAACAGTGACTTTACAAGTAAAAATGGCACTAATCATATCTTTCAATAATTACTCTGAGTGTAAATGGACTACATACTCCAATCAAGAGACATAAGGTATCAGAATGGATTAAAAAACAAACAAACCAAGATCCACTGACTTGTTGCCTACAAGAGACTCATTTTAGACCCAAAGACTCAACCAGATTGAAAACGAGGGGGTAGAGAACCACTGATCATGCTAATGGACATCAAAACAAAGCTGGCATAGCCATCCTTATATCAGACAAACTGGATTTTTTAAAAAAGATTTTATTTATTTGACAGAGAGAGATTACAAGTAGGCAGAGAGGTAGGCAGAGAGAGAGGAAGGGAAGCAGGCTCCCCGCTGAGCAGAGAGCCCGACGCGGGGCTCGATCCCAGGACCCTGGGATCATGACCTGAGTGAAGGCAGAGGATTCAACCCACTGAGCTACCCAGGTGCCCCAACAAACTGGATTTTAAACCAATGACTATAACGAGAGATGAAGAAGGGCACTATATCATAATAAAGAGGTCTATCCAACAAGATTTAACAATTATGAATATTTATGCCCATAAACTGGGAGCAGACAAATATATAAACCAATTAATAATAAACTTAAAGTCATTGATAATAATACAAGAATAGCAGGGGACTTTAATACCCCACTCACAGCAATGGACAGATCATCTAAGAGAAGATCATCAAGGAAAGAAGGGCTTTGAATGTCACACTGGACCAGATGGACTTAACAGATATATTCAGAGCATTTCATCCTAAAGGAGCAAAATACACATTCTTTTCAGGTGGACATACTCCAGAATAGATAACACACTGGGTCACAAATCAGGTCTCAACTGGTATAAAAACACTGAGATCATACCATGCATATTTTCAGACCACAGTTCTATGAAACTTTAAGTCAACTACAAGAAAATATTTGGAAGAACCACAAATACATGGAGGTCAAAGAACATCCTACTAAATAATGAATAGGTCAATCAGGAAATTAAAGAAGAATTTTTTTAAAATACATGGAGGCCAATGAAAATGAAAACATGACAGTTCAGAACCTTTGGGATGCAACAAAGGTGGCCCTAAGAGGGAAGTATATAGCAAAAGAGGTCTTCCTTGAGAAGGAAGAAAAGTCTCAAATATACAATCTAACCTTACCACTAAAGGAGCTGGAAAATAAACAGCAAATAAAGACTAAATCCAGCAAGAGAAGGGAAAGAATATAGATTAGAGCAGAAATCAATGATGCAGAAATAAAAAAAAAAAACAGATCAATGGCACTAGGAGCTTTGAAATTGTTAATAAAACTGATAAACCCCTATACAGACTTATCAAAAGAGGAAGGACCCAAATAAATAAAATCATGAGTGAAAGAAGAGAGATCACAACCAACACCGAAGAAAAACAATTATAAGAGAATATGATGAACAATATATGCTAGCACATTAAGTAATCTGGAAGAAATGGATAAATTTCTAGAAACATAAACTACCAAAACTGACAGCAAGAAACAGAAATCTGAACAGACCCAACAAACAGGAGTACAGGGCCGGATGGCTTCCCAGGGGGAATTCTACAAAATATTTAAAGAATTAGTATCTAGTCTTCTAAAACTGGTTGAAAAAAATAAAAGTGGAAGGAAAACTTCCAAACTCATTATATGAGGCTGGCATTACCTTGATCACAAAACCAAACACCCCAGACCCACAACCCTGAAGAACATGAATGCCAAAATTCTCACCAAGATACTACCTTATAGGGTCCAAAAGTATATTAAAAGGATTTTCACCAGGACAAAGTGGGACTTATTCCTGGGCTGTAGTGTGGTTCAACATCCACAAATCAATCAACATAATATACCACATTTATAAAAGAAAGGACAAGAACCACACAATCTTCTTAACAGACACAGGAAAAGCATTTGACAAAATACAGCATCATTTCTTGATTAAAAAAAAAATCTCTGCTGTGTAGACATAGAAAGAACATACCTCAATATCATAAAGGCCATATATGAAAGACCCAGAGCAAATATTACCCTTAATGGGGAAAAACTGAGAGCATTTCTCCCAAGATCAGGAATATGACAGAGATGTTACCACTTCCATTCAACATATCACTGCAAGTCCCAGCTTCAGCAATCAGACAACAAAAAGAAATAAAAGGCATCCAAATTGGCAAAAAAGAAATAAAACTCTCACTTTTCCCAATCAACATGACACTTTATGTCAAAACCCAAAAGACTCACATGACATTTTATGTTGAAAACCCAAAAGACTCCACCAAAAAATTGCTAAAATTGATACAGGAATTTAGCAAAGTGGCAGGATATAAAATCAATGCACAGAAGTCAGCTGCATGTCTATACACTAACAATGAAGCAGAAGAAAGAGAAATCAAGGAATTGATCCCATTTACAATTGCACCAAAAACCATATGATACATAGGAATAAACCTAACCAAAGACAGAAAGGATATGTACTCTGGAAACCATAGAACACTTATGAGAGAAACTGAGGAAGACACAAAGAAAGGGAAAACATTCCATGATCATAGACTGGAAGAATATTGTTAAAATGTCTATACTACTCAAAACAATCTACACATTTAATGCAACCTCTATCAAAATACCATTAGCACTTTTCACAAAGCTGGAACAAACAATCCTAAAGTTTGCATGAAATCAGAATAGACCCCAAATAGCCAAAGGAATGTTGAAAAAGAAAACCAAAGCAGAAGGCATGACAATTCCAGATTACAAGCAGTATTATAAAGCTATAATCATCAAGACAGTATGGTACTGGTACAAAACCAGACACACCAATCAACAGAACAGAATAGAGAACCTAAAAAATGACCCTCAATTCTATGGTCAACTAATCTTCAACAGAGCAGGAAAGGATATCCAGTGGAAAAAGACAGTCTCTTCAACAAATGGTGTTGGAAAAATTGGACAGCCACATAGAGAAGAATGAAATTGGTCCACTTTCTCATACCATGCACAAAAATAAACTCAATATGGATGAAAGACCTAAATGGGAGACAAGGAATCCAACCAAATCCTAGAGGAGAATGCAGACAGAAACCTCTTTAACTTCGCCACAACTTCCTGCAATACCTGTTTTCAAAGGCAAGGGAAACAAAGGCAAAAATGAACTATTGGGACTTCATTGGGTTACATATCTTTTGCACAGCAAAGGAAACATTCAACGAAACTAAAAGGCAACCTATGGAGTGGGAGAAGATATTTGCAAATGACTTATCAGATCAAGGGCTAGTATCCAAAATCTATAAAGAACAGATCAACCCCAACACCCCCCTCCAAAAAAACCCAAAAATTCCAGTCAAGAAATGGGCAGAAGATATGAACAGACACTTCTCCAAAGTAGTCATACAAATGACCAACAGACACATGAAAACATGCTCAACATCACTTAGCATCAGGGAAATACAAATTAAAGCCACAATATGCAACCCCCTCACACCAGTAAGAATGGCTAAAATTAACAAGTCAGGAAATAATACATGTTGTTGAGGATTCAGAGGAAAAGGAACCATCTTACACTGTTGGTGGGCATACAAACTGTGCAGCCACTCTGGAAAACAGTATGAAGTTTCCTCAGAAAGTTGAAAATAGAGCTACCCTCCGACCCAGCAATTGCTGTGTTGGGTATTTACTCCAACAACACAAATGCAGTGATCTGAAGGGGCATCTGGACCCCAATGTTTACAACAGTAATGTCTGCAATAGCCAAACTATGGAAAGAGCCTAACTCTCCCACACCCACACACTGGACTGAGCCATCAAAAAGAATGAAATCTTGCCATTTGCAATGATTGTGGATGGAACTAGAGGGCATTATGCTAAGTGAAATAAGTCAGAGAAAGATAAATATCATAATTTCACTCATATGTGGAATTTAAGAAACAAAACAGATGGACAGAGGGAAAGGGAAGGAAAAATAAGATGAAAACAGAGGGGGAGGCAAACCATAAGAAACTTCTAACTCTAGGAAACAAACTGGGAGTTGCTGGAGGGTAGATGGGTGGGTGGAATGGGGTAATTGGGTAATGGGCATTAAGGAGGGCACCTGATGTAATGAGCACTGGGTATTATATGCAGCTGATGAATCACTAAATTCTACTCCAAAATTAATAATACACTATATGTTAACTAACTTAAAATTTAAAAAATCAAAAATGACAAATAAAACGGTGAGACAGAGAAGGAAGCATTGTTTTAGCCCAGCTCACCTTTCTAATACATTTCTTCTTTTTAAAGATTCTATTTATTTGTCAGAGAACAAGTGAGCACA
Organism: Lontra canadensis; assembly: GCF_010015895.1. NCBI lineage: Eukaryota > Metazoa > Chordata > Mammalia > Carnivora > Mustelidae > Lontra > Lontra canadensis. Next base: position 15,282,495 of record NW_022631006.1, read on the forward strand.
CAAACGGGGGAGCAGCAGGCAGAGGTAGAAGCAGGCTCCCTGCAGAACAAGGAGCCCAACGCAGAACTCGATCTCAGGACCCTGGGATCATGACCCGAGCTGAAGGAGACACTTAACTGACTGAGCTACGCAGGCATCCCTCTCATTCATTCTTTAGCTACCAGTCTCATTGTCTAAGATTACTTTAAGCTATAATTATTTGCACTATTTCAATAATATTTACACCCATCTTTTGGCATGTACTTTCCGGTCTTTCCAGCCCAGCCTCCAAGTGGCTGTCAGAGCGATCTTTCTCAACTTAATTCACACCTACCTTGCTTGGCAAAACAACTTTCTATTCTTGCTACCAGTAAGTAAGCACAAGCTCTGTGAAGCATTTGGGGGCATGCTACTAATTTAGATAAACTATGATCCCCAATCTATCAATTCCCAGAATATTTTACAAAGTCCAACTATGCCTGAAATATTTGCTAGCAGAATGCTATTTAATCTTGAGAGTTAACTATGCCTTTTTTTTTTTTTTTTTTTGCCTCTTGCTCAGAACTTTAGGATTCTCAATCCTGTTTACAACAGCTTATATTTCTGTTCTTTTTGCTGGTAGTTCTATATATGAGGGCAATTTAATTTGTATCTTAGCTATAATCTGGAAATGCACTGGACATTTGCAAGAGAGACCCAGGGTTTTTGAAGCTTACTTTCTGAGCCCTTCCATGTATGTAGGATTAGTTTTACACTTACTGAAAAAAAATACTTGCGTGATATATTTACCAGCCTATAAAAGGGAGAAAAATTAATTCTATATAGTTCTGAAGGTGCAATGCTTTTGAAGATAAAGAACATACATCAGACACAGAATGCAGGACATTGGATTACATGGTTACAACCACAAGTGAAAACTTTAAAACTTCCCAATATGCAACTGGACCCAAAGACCAAAAGTACTGAAGAACATTTATAAAGCCCTATAGAATATAAGACACTGATCACTAGGTATCATGCAGAGAAACTGATTAAAAATTTAAGATTTGGTCCCTGCTCAAAAATTAACTGGTGGCATAAATATTATGAAAGAAATGCAAAGGGCCATGAGGGCTTTAGCATTCAGCTGTGTGACATTCAAAGTCTGTGTTAAAATACAGATAATATCTGATATGGGTATTGAAAGATGGAAAAAAATTACTCGACAAAAGAGAAGGCATTCTGCATGGATCAAATGGTATGAATAACTGTAAAAATACCTAAAGCTTTTGAGTGTGTATAGGCTAGTTGAACCAGAACATAAGCGCCAATATAAAAGTACTATGAAGAGATTTCTCTAACCTACCCTTCCACTGTTATACAAGACACTGAACACAAGTGTAAGTAGTTTCCCATTGCCTACAGAAGTATAATTACTAGAGTCTTTGAAAAAAGTAGTGATGATCATAACTGCTCTTTAGAGACATTAATTTAAGCCATAATGGAAAAGTTCCATAGGGGACCAAAAAAAGTAGAGAATAAGCAGGATTTAGACCAGTAATAAGGGCTTATGGTGATTTCTGAAAGTCTCTGAAATCATTCTTCTCAACTTCCCAATTTAAAAAAAAAAAAAAAAAGAAAGCTATTGTTGGGCCTCTGCCTTTCGCTTGGGTCGTGGTTTCAGGGTCCTGGGATCAAGTCCCACATCGGGCTCTCTGTTCAGCAGGAAGCCTGCTTCCCCTTCTCTCTCTGCCTGCCTCTCTGCCTACTTGTGATCTCTATCTGTCAAATAAATAAATAAAATCTTAAAAAGAAAAAAAACAAACCTATCTGTGAAGGCACAAAGTCTATTTAGAGAGGGAGTCTGCCACTATGGAAGTACATATATGCTTAACCCCTCCCCTCTGGTTACTGCTAAGTAATCTTGCTATATAAACCTTTTATAATCTAGGGGCAGCCAACCCCTGGCCTCAAAAATCATTACCTCCAAGTAGTGATTCCCCCTTGAACTCCAATGATACCTCTTCCTACAAATATTTAAAAACTGCAACTTTAAGAAAATAATAGAAAATGGAAGCTTTTAACCCAGTTATAAAATGATTATCCCAGCATTTGCCACCAGCCGGGTTCTTTCCTCTCTTGCCACAGTATTCTCCTAGAAGTAACATTTCTCTGAATATAAAATGTTCTAGAACCACACAGTGAGTGTAGAAGACACTTCCAGCATTACTGAAGTAAAGACAAATATCCTGAAACACTAATAACTTGGCAGGGAGCTAGGCAAGACTGCTTCCTTTCCAGGTGCAGTTTTGACAGGGATTTGAATAGGAGTGAGTACAATCCACACAATATATTCAAACATATCTTTAGTCAAGAAATGTCTCATATTGGCTTTCTTCTAACCAGTAAAGGTATATTGTAAAAGAAAAGATACACCATTATAAACTCAAGAGAAGCAAACTTTCAAAAAAAAAAAAAAACTTACTATGAAACTTAGAAAATTACTTTGGGAAAAACGGCCTTTCATCCTCCGTAAAATGCATGAAAATGTGGTCCCTATGGAATGGAAACAAAAAGTTATAAGAAATTCAATAGGTGAGATGGAAAAAAAGAATGAAGGAAAAGACCTAAAAATGTATAATAATTTGAATCTGCTTTGAAAGAACAAAATAGCATTCAAACCACCGATGATAGAATCAGTGACATAACACACTTGACAAGTTCTCCTTAAATGTGAGGAAATGAGTCAAAGTAAATGTCAAGATGAGGTGAAAGAGTAGATATCCAATTTTTTTCTCTATTTTTATAATTACAGATTTTCATGAATAATAAGGCAACAATAAGAACAGCCACCAAATAAGTGAGTAAGACTTTCCTGAGATGAAAACCTTCATATGGTATTAAATTCTAAGTGAAATTCTTTCAATTCTAAGTGAAACGAAAAGACCAATGCTTAAATACATGTTATCAAGATTTTAAAATTACAACTGTAATAAAAACATACTTTTAAATACTGATCATATCTATTTCTTACCAATATAATTCACCATAAATTGGAGGATATTTCTGTGATGGGTAGTGTGATTGTTATTAATTTGATTTGCTTGAGAAATAGCCTTAACAGGTCTATCTCAAAGTCACACATATGGGATAAGCTCCAGATCAAGACAGTTGAGCGAAAAATTAATCCTGAGAATTTCATTCAGAGAGCAGCCTGGAAATAATGTAGAAAACATGTAAAAGAAGTGGGAACATAATAGAAGGCCCAACATGTCTAACAGACATTCCAGGAAATGAAAATTAAAGTAAAATTCAAAAACAATGTTATGTACTCTTGATCTGAAGATGCAGGTTCCCCTCCCTCAGTTCCAGATAAATTTTAACATCTAAGTAAAATAAAAATAAATCCTCATCTTGCAAAATTATAGACTTCACTTTATTTCATCTGTAGATTATCTATCATTTTATACATATTCTGTCTTACTTCTCTCATAGACTGACAGAATGCAAGCTGTCCACATAAATTATAGGATAAAATAGACTAAAATTCTCAAAACTCTGAGAGAATTATAAAATGTACAGATTTTTTTAACCTAGTTAGATTACTACTCAAGAGTAAGGGAACAATAGGCATTTCCAGATGCAAAAGGACAAAGTGTTTTCAACAGGGATCTGTGGATGGTAAATTCTATTGTTTAATTATTGCTATAGCAAAAAGAGTAGATGAATGCAAAACAAATGGTGAACGGAAAACAAATATTGGTAACTCTAACTAATGACAAATATTATTTGAAAGGCAGAATTAAGTTTAAAAACATTAACAGAAAAGACAGAAGAGATGATTTCCATATCTTTGGTCTTCTCACAAGCAGAAAACACTTAGCACATTAATTATGTATGGTACAATTATAAATTTTATTACTAAATATAACTTTAGAATGTCTGTTTAAAATTTAAAATGATGAGGGGGAGAAACAGTTTTATCAAATCAAGAGAAAGCAAGGAAGAAAAATATAATAGATAAGACAACAAAAGCTGTTAGAAATGTCTATATATACCACTAATCATAACAAAAATGGATTAAACTCACCGATTAAGACTATCAAATGAAAAGGAAGCAAACAAAATCCAATTATGTCTCAAATAAGATATGTCTAAAATGACCCCCTAAAAATCTAGTCTTTTAAAGTTATTTTATTTTCTACCTAAAATATGACCCCTTGAAGATATTATCTGATAAAATTACATTTTAAAAATCTCCCATTATCTATCATATTATCTAAACATAAGATGAGACATGTGTGTTAAATCTTTATGATTATTCCTCTGGATAAAGGGAGTTTCAGAAAAGAGATAAGCCAAGTAGGAGGAAGTTATCAAAAACAAAAGAAAAGATTTTTCCACTGAAGACCTTGCTGGGAAGGTGATCCACACTGAAATACCATATGAGGATAAACACAAGACTCTACAAACTGCCAGGGGTTGGGGGGGAGCCCAGGTCATTTACTACAAAGTGAACTTTAGAGCTATTACTTGCTAGCACAACTTCAAAAAATATTAGGATACTAACTCCTACTTTGATTTGAGAAATATTTTTGAATCAGATGCAACCGTCCAGGAGAATCTCAGGATGATAAAAAATGAAGATTTTGTGGAATGTGGAAAATAAAGGAGCCTTTAGTAGACCATTGCACCTTGCAGTCACATTATACATTGAATTACTCAGCCTAACCTGAATATGTACTGAGACCACCTCACTTGGGCTTAGAACCTCTCACTCTCTATGCAAGACCACTCCACCATTATGTGTGGGAATTCTGGGCCTGGAGGGGTATGACTGTGGACCATTATGAACATTTTGAGGAATATGTGGAGTATATCTCAGAACCGCTTCCCCCCAAGAGATGAAAAGCATTTATCCATTGATTTCTATACCTCATTTGGCTAAAGATTGCTTCTTAAGTCATTAACACCCCCACACTTCTGGGTATGTGAATGCCCAGTGGGTTCTCACAGAGCCCCACATGGTATCAGAAGATCCAGGTAGGACACCAGGAGACTCACATATCAAGATTAAGGAGAGATGATATTGGTTCAAGGCAGACCAGAATCAGTGTGAAATTACTGATAACAGACATTGCTGGAATCAGGTAAAGCAGAGATGAAGTGAGACTTTACACATGAGGAGTCTGATAGGGGAAAACATTCCTTAACTCTGTGTCAACAATATTTATGTAATCATCATGTAAAGTCTGTTAGACTTACACAAAGGAGTAAAGAAACTGTAATGACTTGGCTTTCTACTAAGCCCTGAGGTGGTGCTATATTCCTTGTGGTTCTCTACCACACATTTGTAAAAAGGTCCTTTCTAAACAAACCCTCCTCAAATTATCCTACTTTGAGCGTGTCATCCAATTTTTGTTGGGATCCTGACTCAAGAAAGTATTGTTCTGATAAAACAAATGGAGAATATCCTTCACACATGCATTGAGCTACAGTGATCCCTATGAATAGAGTATTGGGTGGGTCTGATTCAAGTGCAACTTTTCTCATGTAGCAATGTTCTGTTGTACTCAAAACTGGTGTTCTGACAATACTGATTCCAACACACTTTTCCTCCCACTTTGTTATTATTGAAAAGATTTCTTCTTGATAACACAGCTCACAAAATGAGTTTTTAGTGATAAATGAGTTAAAAAGGAGTACCTGGCATTTCTTCCTCATGTGCTACATATATGCTAGAATTGCTTTTGTCCAACTATAAAAGCAAATTATCTGCTGGTGCATATGTGACAGTAATTGCTTTTCCATATTGTATGCCATTGATAAAAGGCAATGCCGAAAATGTCTTTTTAATAAAGAAATTGTGCCTATAACTTGTCCTTCCTGTATGAGCTATATTTGTCAATTTTATGGGTGATTTTATAAGCTTCTTAGCAAGAGTGGGTATTGTATTCGTATTTTCCCTAAGTATTATAACTTTGAATGATGCTTCTGATGTTTTGGTCTCTCTTCTTTCTTGGTGACAATCCATTGTGTACCTGAAAGTGTTATTTTATGCTTTTCCTAAAAAAGAAAAAAATGTTCTTGCACAGTGGTCATTGTGTTTTGCTTAGGAAATCATATAAAATCTTTAAGGATTTCAGGGTGCCTGGGGGCTCAGTCCCTTGAGTGACCAACTCTTGATTTTGACTCAGGTTATGATCTCAGCATCGTGAGACTGAGCCCTGCATTGGGCTCCATGCTCAGCATGGAGTCTGTTTGAGATTCTCTACCTCTGCCACTTCCCCCGCTCAAGCTTGCTCGCTCACTCACATACACACACTCTCTCTCTCCAAATAAATAAATAAATAAAATATTAAAAATAAAATTAAAAAAAGCTTTGGGGTGCCTGGGTGGCTCAGTGGGTTAAAGCCTCTGCCTTTAGCTCAGGTCATGATCCCAGGGTCCTGGGATCGAGCCCCACATCAGGCTCTCTGCTCAGCAGGGAGCCTGCTTCCCCCTCTCTCTCTGCCTCTCTGCCTACTTGTGATCTCTGTCCAGTCTATAAATAAAATCTTAAAAAAAAAAAGCTTTGTGTCTCATGGCAATTTCATGTGACTGTAATGTTCCATCCAATAAAATCAACATTCAGATTCTTCATCTTTCTTTAGTTGCTTATAGAAAATCACATTAGCCAAATCACTTTTTACAGTATATACATACAAATTATTTTGAGTTGCATTAATTGTCCTATTTTATCACACTTTATTTGCTTCCATTTCTTTATGAACTATTTTTGTATTGCTATGGAATTATAAACTTTAGTGAGTTGTAAATATAACAGTAAAGAGAAATTGCCATTTATTTTCACAGATATCTAATGTCCTTCATAATTGTGTTCTTAAATGCTGTTCGTTGTAGCACACGTTCAGGTTGTTAATTGATAGGATGCATTTTATATAACTGATATAACTGTTTACAAATTAATAAACTTAAATGTAAAATTTGTGAATTATAGGAGAAAATACCGAATAAAGAAGATGTAGTTCATATATATAATGGAATATTTCTCAGCCATCAGAAAAGATGAGTATTCATTTACATCAACATGGATGGAACTGGAAGTAGTATTATGCTAAATGAAATAAGTTAATTAGAAAAAGACAGTTATCATATGGTTTCACTTGTGTGGAACATAAGGAATAGTGAAGAGGACAATAGGTGAAGGGAGGGAAAACTGAAGGGGAAGAAATAAGAAACAGAGACAAACATATGAGACTCTTGACTCAGAAACAAACTGAGGATTGTGGAAAAAGAGGTGAATGGGGGAACGGGTAATTGAGTGACAGGCAATAAGGAAGGCACATGATGTGATGAGCACTGGGTGTTATACACAACTAATGAATCAGTGGACACTGTATCAAAAACTAATAATGTACTATACATTGGCTAATTGAATTTGCATTAAAAATATATATAAAAATTACTTATGGACCACTTGACAGGCCACCATGGATCACCAGCAAAGTATATCCAAACCAAAAAACACTGGTCTAGGTGTGAGAAAGGGGGTTCTGATTTTGAAACCTGGTTTTTATACTTAGTACTTAGGTGATTTTCACCAAGTTATTACATGTCTTAACTTTAGACACTATGATGATCTCCCATTTTACAGTTGAGCTGCTTCATTGGCTGTCACATGATTGTTTTGTTTTTACCCTTAGAGTAATGCTTGGCACATATTGCATGCATACACACATATGTATAATATACTTCATAATAACATAGCCCATCCTGACTTGTAAATCATAGGAAACCACCAAAAAACTCAATGGTTTAACAGGATAAAGTGTATTTCTTGATAAAGCTACATGTTCAAAGAGATCTGCTCATTATTGTCACTCAAATCCAGGTTAATAAAAAAATATTCTCGATATTTCATAATCACCATGGAAAGAGAGGCAAAATACAGAAAATTATACTTTGGCTGATAAAACTTATGCCTGATCCTTCTCAATCCCACCCACATTTCATTGGCTAAAGTCAATTTCATGGCCATGTTAATTTCAAAGATCATAGAGATATATAATCCTAGGAAAGGATTGAAAAGAAAGTCCTGGAAAGAAAGCCATAGTATTTCTAAACCTTAAGGAAAATCAGGTTCTACCTGATTGAGAAATATTTATACAGGAAGATTTGTCCCAATGTTTGACATTTTTCTATTTTTCTAAATATCCATTTTCATATAAATTGAACCAATAGCATAGTCATACTCATAAAAATTAAAGGCATGCTACCATTAAATGAGGTTGTATTTATCTCAAGACTTGGCCTGGATTGCCTTGAAAGAAGTTCCTGAATGCAGGAATTAAGGAGTATGATTCCAGAGAACAGAATTTTAGGACAGAAAAATAAAACAAAAAAGCGGGGAAAGGCAACACAAAGATACATTATCTAGTTAGCCACCATAATAGGCAATTGATGTTTGTACCCACCCAACTTTCAAAGCTATCTACCCAATGGACAAAAGTGGTGGCATTTATACATCAAGTCTTTCCTCTTTTGCTCAAAATAGGACCACAGACATTAACTCTCCTGTACTTTTAGGTTTTGCTTGTAGGCATGCACTTCTGGAAGTATCAAATAGGTACTCATGGGCATCCCATATGTGTATCAGGACTCCCAGAATAGGAGACAAGATGTGAAGTTCATTGGAACTACACCTACACTAAGCTAACTTGTATGGAATTAGTCATTTCAGTAGTAGCTGGAATAAAAAGATAATCCCATAATTCATTAAATTATGCACAAGAGAAACACACACCCCAGTGGTAAGGGAATAAGATCACCAGAGTGCTTGTATTTTTACTTTTGTTCTGGTGCATTTATCGAGATACAAGTTATTTTGTTGCTGTATATTTTATATAAAATTTTTAAGCTTTGAAAAACATAGTGAAACACTTTTTCTAAAACATTTGGAAAAGACTTCCAAAAGCAATATATCCAAAGTTCATGTATTTTAACCCAAAATGTTCTGGTGCACCTTAGGATTTGCTACAGCCTTTCCAAAGATTTCTCAGAGATGCAATGTGGTCTGAGGTTCCTCCCTACCCAAGTCTCCTTTCCTTCCCTCTCTCCCTTCATGCATGTCAGACCTACATTACAAAATAAAAATTTTCCTCTTCCACTTCTGCTTTCAATCCTCTTCAGCCTTCACAGGTATTTTCCCTAATAAAAGTCATACATACAACTGCCCAAATTGACCCAAACCTCAATATCAACATGCATTCTCTTAGGTTTTTCCCCCAATGTATGATTTAATTGATGCAGCATGTACTTTCTCGGCTGTAATTTAATGCACTGAAATAATGATTATTTTAACATTGTGTATTGAATAATCAAAGTTTTGAAAATCTTGATGACATCACAGTAATCTCACTGGTAATATACATTATGACCTAAGCCATCTTTATGGTAAAGATGGGTTCCTGCCACCCCACTGACTTGTCATTTGCTGTGAAGAATGTGCATTTTTATGTTATAGTAAATAATCCATTTTAAGAAATACTATTGTAAAAAACTGAATAATCATTTGAGAGTGTTCTAAAAATTTTAAAGATGGTCTTCTGCATGACAATTAACAGTATTTGCATTTTAAAATACAAAATACAAAATACAGGACTGTAAGGTTTTTTTTTTCCTGGAAGAGCCAGGGAAGACAATAGAGGAATCTAAGCTCACCTTGTCCCACAAATACACCTAGGTAACAGCCACATCAGTGCAACTAACTCAGAAAACAAACCAAAATCTGCCAGAACAGACTTCCCCATCAATTGTAGAGAGAAGGCTACATCAAAAAGAGCAGGAAGGATAGAGTCCCAGTCAGGAACCAAACTAACTTTTGAGGCTAATCACAAAGGGGCAGCACATCACAAGCACAGAGAAGGGAGAGGAACTGATCTCACATCAGGCATCTCAGACACAAAGGACCTGCACTGGGAAGACAAGTCTCCATAACACTTGACTTTGAAAACCAAAGACACTTAACTGCACTAGTTTTTTGTTGTTGTTTTGGGGTTTTTTTTTTTTGTTGCTGTTGTTTGTTTGTTTTTACAACCTGTAGGTCTTAATGCCAGGAATTTTAAAAGCCAGTAGGCTTGGCTCTGGGAGAACCAGAAGGTGATAGAAAACTGAAATATCATCCTTCAAGAGCCAGCATAACAAATAATATGGCCAAATGCAGCATAGAAAGAGCAATTTCAAAATCTCCAGGCGTATATGGGAAGGAGTTTGATTTACTAATATCAGAATGTGCACTGGAGGAGCAGGGATCTTTAGGACACTTCTCCAAGAACAAAAGAGCTGGTAGGTACCTATTCTCTCCCCACTCTCACCCTAGCCTAGATACCCAGACAACTACAGGGACTGGCATGAACATTTAACATAGTTTGCTAACACCACATTCCTTGCCCTAAGTTCTCCTGGGGACTCACCCCATCCAACCTGCCCTATTTGGCAGAAGTGACTCAAAAGTGATGCCTGATAAGTCTCATTCTTCAAGCAGCCCCAACAGTGACCAATACCATGCCAAAGTGCCACTTGCCGTGGGGAGAGGGGAAGATAATAACACACACATGTTTGACTGCAGCCCCAGTACTGGACAGGGAGAAGACATCTGATCTGACTACTGACACCTCCAACCAACAAAGCTTCTGAGGGGACAACACAGGGAGACCACACTGGAGTTCAGTGCAACCACAGTCCCAGAAAATGGGTTAAAAGCAAACATCTGATCTGATCCAACCACAAGTTGTAGCGGGCCCATAATGTCCCTTAACAGCACAGGGACCAAATGCTGTCTACAACAAGCAAAGAGGGCCACTGCAGCTGACTGAAGGCAAATGAGGCTCAGTCACAACAGTAGGAGTATGCAGTACATATAAGAGATACCCCTGAAGTGCCTGGGTCTGGTAATAAGGATATTACACTACATGGTAGTACGAGACCCCCTACTTCATTAGGGCCATTGCTTTCAAAATCAAAAGACATAGTTGACTTTCCTAACACAAAGAAACTAAGACACAGAGAGTTAGACAAAATGAGGAGACAGAGGCACATGTCACAAATGAAAAAACAGGACAAAAGCACTAAAGAGCTATATGAAATATCTGATGGAGAACTCAAAATAATGGTCAAAAAAAATACTCACTGAATCTGAAAAGAGTGGAAGAGCTCAGTGAGACCTTCAACAAAGAGAAAATATGAAAAAGAACCAATCAGAGATGAAGAACTGAAGAGATAAAATTTAAAATAAACTGGAAGGGTGATGCCTGGGTGGCTCTGTCAGTTAAGCTGCCTTCAGCTCAGGTCATGATCCCAGGGTCCTGGGATTGAGTCCCGCATCAGGCTCCTTGCTCAGCCAGGAGCCTGCTTCTCTCTCTGCCTCTGCATGGCACTCAGGTTTCTTGTGCGCTCTCTCCCACTCTCTCTCTCTCTTTCTCTCTCTCTCTGACAAAAAAATAAAATCTTAAAAAAAATTAAAAATAATAAAATAAAATAAACTGAAGGGATCAACAATAGATTAGAAGATGCAGAAAACTGGATCAGTGATCTGTACAACAGGTTAATGAAAAGCAATCAAGCTGAACAGCAAAAAAAAAAAAAAAATGAGAATAGGTTAAGTGAACTCAGCAACATCATCAAGCATAATGACATTCACATTATAGGTATCCTAGAAAGGGCAGAGAGAGAATAGGGGGAAGAAAATTTACTTCAGGAAATAATAGCTGAATACTTATGTAATCTGGGGAAGGAAATAGATATCCAGTTCCAGGAGGCACAGAGAGCCCCTAACAAAATCATCCCATGGAGGTCCACACCAAGACACATAAAAATATAGCAAAATGTAGTGACAAAGAGAGAATTTTAAAAGTGACAAGAGAAAAGAAAATAGTTACATAAAAGCAAAACCTCATAAGTTTACCAGCTGATTTTTCAGCAGGAATTTTGCAGGCTAGAAGAGAGAGGCATGATGTACTCAAAGTACTGAACAAAAATAAAAACCTGCAATCAAGAATACTCTGCCCAGCAAGGTTATCATTTGGAAATGAAGAAGAGAAAGAGCTTCCCAGACAAACAAAAGTTAAAGGAGTTTATGACTGATAAAAACAGACTAATTCTAAGAAAGGTTAAAGGCAATTCTTTAAGTGGAAATAAAATGGCATAATGAGGAGTAAGAAAATTAAGAAAGGAAAAAAATTTCAAAGGTGCATAAAAACAGTGAAAGTAGATTACTTATAAACCAGTATAAAAATTAAAGTACCAAAAGAGTAATATCAAATACATCTATAAAAATTAGTCAAGGGATTCAGAAAATAAAATATAAAATATTACATATACATAAAACATGGTATAAGTAAAAATTTAGTGCTTTTAAAATAGGCTCAAATTTAAGTAACCATCAACCCAATATAGAATGCTAAATCCATAGGATGGTGTATATATAAACCTAGTGATAAACACAACCAAAAACCTGTAATAAATATGAAAAGTAAAGAGAAAGGAATCCAATCATATTACTAAAGAAAACCAACAAACATGATAGGACAGCAAGAGAAGAAAGGAACAGAAAAGAATTACAAAAACAACCATAAAACAAGTAACAAAATGGCATTAAGTGTATACGTAATTACTTTGAAAGCAAATGAACTGCATGTTTCAATCAAAAGACATAGGGTGACAGAATGGATATAAAAAAAAAAAATCAAGACCCATCTATATAAATCATTTCATACCTAAAAACACATGCAGATTGAAAGTTAAAGGATTGAAAAACAATTTATCATTCAGATGGAGCAAAATAAGCTAGGATACCAGTACTTATATCAGACAAAATAGACTTTAAAATAAAGACTATACAAAAGACAAAAAGAACACTACATAAAGGTAATGATCAAATAAGAAGATAAAATAATTATAAATATTTATGCACCCAATGTGGCAGCACCAAAATGCAGAAAACTATTAACAGACATAAAGGAATAAATTGATAGTAATATAGTAATAGTAAGGGATTTAACACCCCACTTACATCACTGGATAGATCATCCAGACAGCAAAGCAACAAGGAATCAGTGGCTTTGAATGACACATTAGACCAGTGGGACCTAACAGATAAATTCAGAACATTCCATCCAAAAACAGCAGAATGAACAGAATCGCATTGTTTTCAAGGGCACATGGAACACTCTCAAGAACTGATCATAAGTTAGGCCACAAAACAAGTCTCAATAAATTCACAAACACTAAAACCATTATCATGGATCTTTTCCAACCACAACAGTGTAAAGCATAAAACAAGAAAAAAAAAATCTGGAAAGCACAAAAACATACAGAGGCTAAATAACTCAACAATGCTATTAAGCAATAAATGGGTCAATCAAGAAATCAAAGAGGAAATCAAGGAATACATGGAAACAAATGAAAATGGAAATACAAAAGTCCAAAATCTTTGGGATGCAGCAAAAGTTGTGGGTTTTTTTGTTTTTGTTTTGTTTTGTTTAGATTCTATTTATTTATTTGACAGAGAGAGACACAGTGAGAGAGGGGACACAAGCAGGAGGAGTAGGAGAGGGAGAAGCAGGCTTCCTGCCAAGCAGGGCACCTGATGAAGGACTCCATTCAGGGCTCGATCCCAGGACTCTGGGATCATGACCTGAGCTAAAGCAGACGCTTAATGACTGAGCGACCCAGGTGCCCCAGCAAAATCTGTTCTAAAAGGAAATATTATAGCAATACAGGCCTGCTTCAAGAAACAAACAATCTCAAATAAATAACCTGAACTTACACCTAAAGGAGCTACAAAAAGAACAAACAAAACCCAAAACCAAGAGAAGGAAGTAAATAATAAAAATTGAAGCAAAATAAATGAAACAGAGATCTAAAAAAAAACAATAGAACAGATCAATGAAACCAGGAGCTTGTTCTTTGAAAAGATCAACAAAATCGATAAACTTTCAACCAGACTCATCAAAAAATAGAGAACTCAAAATCAGACATGAAAGAGGAGAAATAACTGACAACACAGAAATATAAAGGATTATAAAAGATTATAAAAGTATGAAAAATTATATGCTAACAGTTGAATCACCAAGAGGAAATGGACAAATTCCTAGAAATATAACCTTCAAAACTGAATCAGAAAGAAATGGATAATTTAACCAATTAATGGCAGTGAAACTGAATCAATAATCAAAAACTTCCAACAAACAAAAATCCAGGACTAGATGGCTTCACGGGTGAATTTTACCAAATATTAAAGAAGATTTAATCCCTATTCTTCCCAAAGTACTCAAAAAATTAAAAAAATTAAAAAAAAAAGAAGAGGAAGGAGACTTTTCAAATTCATTCTATGAAGCCAGTGTTATCATGATACTAAAACCAGATAAAGACACTACAAAAAAAAGCACCTCACACTACAGGCCAATATTTCTGATGAACATTGATGCAAAAATTCTCCACAAGATTTTAGCAAACAAAATCTAACAGTGTATCAAAAAAATCACCACGGTCAAATGGGATTTATTCCAGGGTGGTATTCAATATTCACAAATCAATTAACAATCCATCACATTAACAAGAGAAAGGATAAAATTTATATGATCATCTCACTAGAGGCAACAAAAGCATTCCACAAAATACGACATCCTTTCACGATAAAAACTCTCAACAGATAAGGTTTAAGGGGAACATACCTCAACATAATAAAGGCCATATATGAAAAACCCACAGCTAATATCATATTCAGTGGTGAAAAACAGAGCTTTTGCTCTAAGGTCAGGAATAAGACAAATATGTCCATTCTTACCACTTTTATTCAGCATAGTACTGTAAATTCTAGTCATAGCAATCAGAAAAGAAAAAAACAGCATTCACATTGGTAAAGAAATATTAAAATTTTCACTAATTGCAAATGACATGATACTATCTATAGACGCCACCAAAAAACTATTAGAAGTGATAAATGAATTGAGTCATCACAGAATACAAAATTAAAATACAGAAATGTTACATTTCTATACATAATGATGAAGTTGCAAAAAGAGAATTCAAGAAAGCAACCCTATTTACAATTGCACCAAAAAGAATAAAAATACCTTGGAATAAACTCAGTCAAAAAGGTGAAACCCTAGGGGCGCCTGGGTGGCTCAGTGGGTTAAGCCTCTGCCTTCGGCTCAGGTCATGATCTCAGGGTCCTGGGATCAAGTCCCACATCAGGCTCTCTGCTCAGTGGGGAGCCTGTTTCCTCCTCTCTCTGTCTGCCTGCCTCTCTGCCTACTTGTGATCTTTGTCTAATAAATACATAAAACCTTTAAAAAAAAAAAAGGTGAAACCCTATACTTAAAAAGTACAAAACACTGATGAAAGAAATTTCAGATGACACAAACAAATGGGAAGATATTCCATGCTCATGGGTTGGAAGAACAAATACTGTTAAAATGCCCATGCTACGCAAAGCAAAATATAAATGTAATGCAATTCCTACCAAAATAACAACAAACTGAGGGTTTTGGAGGGGTGGGGGGAGGGGGTTGGGTGAGCCTGGTGGTGGGTATTATGGAGGGCACGTATTGCATGGAGCACTGGGGGTGGTGCATAAATAATGAATTCTGGAACACTGAAAAGAAATAAAATGAAAAAAAAAATAACAACAACATTCTTCACAGAACTAGAACAAATAATCCTAAAAGTTGTATGGAGCCACAAAAGACCTTGAATAGCCAAAGCAATCCTAAGAAGAACAAAGCTGGAAATATCACAATTCCATATTTTACAAAGCTATAATCAAAACAGTATGGTACTTGCACAAAAATAGACACACAGATCAATGGAACAGAATAGAGAGCTAAGAAATAAACACACACTTTATGAGCAATTAATCTACAACAAATTAGACAAGAATAGAAAAGGGGGAGGGGGACCTGGGTGGCTCGGTTTTTTAAGGGTCTGACTCTTGGTTTCAGCTCACGTCATGATCTCAGCGTCCTGAGATGGAGCCCCACATCAGGCTTGGCACACGAAACAGAATCTGCTTGCGACTCTCTCCCCTTCTGCCACTCCCTTTGCACATGCTCTCTCTCTCTAAAATAAATAAGATCTTGAAAAAGAAAATGGGGAAAAGATAGTATCTTCATCAAATGGGGTTGGAGAAAACCGGACAGCTACGTGCAAAAGAGCAAAACTAGACCACTTTCTTACACCAGACACAAAAATAAACTCAAAATGGATTAAAGCCTTAAATGTAAGGTAAAACCATAAAGTTTCTAAAAGAAAACATTGTCACTAATTCCTCTGACATGAGCAATAGGTATATTTTTCTACGTATGTCTCCCTTGGCAAAGGAAATGAAAACAAAAACTATTGGTACTGCAACAAAAATAGAAAACTTTTGCACAGGAAGGAAACCATCAACAAACATAAAGACAACCTAGTAAGTGAGAGAAGATATTGGCAAATGATATATCTGCTAAGGGGTTCATATCCAAAATGTATAAAGAAAGTATACCACTCAACACCAAAATACCCTTAAATTATCCAATTAAAAAAAATGTACAGTGGACCTGAACAGAAATTTTTCTGAAGATATGCAGACGGCCAATAAACACAAGAAAAGACACTCAACATCACTAATCAACAAGGAAATGCACATGGAGGAATCAACAAGAGAATGTGGTCAAAACCACAAAGAGATATTACCTCACACCTGTCAGAAAGGCTAACTCAAAAAGACAAGGAGTGACAAGTGCTAGAAAAGTTGTGGAGAAAAGGAATCCTCGTGCACTGTTTGTGGAAATGCAAGCTGGTACAGACAATGTGGTAAACAGTACAGAGACTCCTCAAAAACTTAAAGATTACAATATGATCCAATAATTCCACTACTGGGTATTTACTCAAAGAAAACAAAAACACTAATTTGGAAAGATATATGCACTCCTGTGTTTATTGCACCATTTTATGGTAGCCAAGATATGGAAACAGCCTGAGTGTCCATCAACAGATGAATAAAGAATACACACACACACACACACACACACACACACACACACCAGAATACTGCCATAAAAAAGAATGAAACCTTGCCATTAGCAACAACATGGATGAATCTAAATAGACTAATGCTAACTGAAATAAATCAGAGAAAGACAAATATACAATTTAACTCATATGAAAATTAAGAAACAAAAAAAGACAAAAAAAACAGACTGAAATATAGAGAACAAATTGGTGATTCCCATGGGGTAGTGGGTAGGAAAATGGGTGAATTAGATAAACGGGATTATCAGTACACTTCTCTTAATGAGCACTCAGTAATGTACAGAATTATTGAACTATGTTGTACAACTGAAACACTGTAGTAATTACACTTGAATAAAAAAACAAAATTTAAAATTAAATTAAATAAAAATAAATGAAAAGCAGGCCTATGGGTGAAATTTTCATGATTGAACACTTGGAAAGAACACAATAAGCATTTCTAATTTTCACACAAAATATAAAAATATACATATCCAGAGGTGTTTGCTTAGATCTATAAAGAACCCTAGAAATAAAATCTCCCAGCCTATAATTGGTATTTCATCATAAACACCACCCTGATAAGTCATCAATATCAAAACAAAACCTCCATCAGCAAAAGACTGACTCACTGAAAGCTCAATGGTTAGCTTCTTTTTAAAGGCAATAAACCATTTCCTAATTAAAGCATATGCAATTTTTTAGACAATGTTATTACATACTTAACTGATTATAGTATAATGTAAACATAACTTTTATAAGCAGTGTAAAACCAAAAACTCATCTGCCTCTCTTTTTTTTACAATATTTGCTTTATTGGGGTGGTCTGGGACCAAATCTGCACTATCTATGAGGTATAGCCTATATAAACTGGACTTTATCAAAATGAAACTTTTGTGCTACAAGAAACACCACCAATAAAGTGAGAAGATAATCACACAATGGTAGAGAATATTTAAAAACTATATATCTGGTAAGAAACTTGTAACCAGAATACATTAAACACTTTTACAATCCAATAATGAAAAGATAGATAACCCAATTTAGAAATGGGCAAAGATTTGAAAAGATATTTCTTTGAAGATGTACAAATGGCCAATATGTGCATGAGAAGATGCTCAACATTATTAGTTACTAGGGAAATGCAAATCAACCACAATGAGATAACACTTCACTGTGCTAGAGAGAGCTAAAAGCAAAAAGGCAACAAGTGTTGATGAAGACATGTGGAAAGTGCAACCCTCGTTCATTGCTAGTGGTAATGTAAAATATAGCATCGATTTGAAAAATTGCTTGGTAGTTCCTTAAAAATGATACAGAGTTGGCATATGAACCAGATATTTCATTCCTAGGTACATACACAAAAATGAAAATATGTCCACGCAAAAACAAATGCACACAGAAACATTATTCATAATAGCCAAAATGTTAAAATGACTCAAATATTCCTCAACTAAAGAATGTATTTTAAAATCTGGTACAGGATTCATCCTAAGATGACAAAAATGTTCAGGGCGCCTGGGTGGCTCAGTGGGTTAAGCATCTGCCTTCAGCTTAGGTCATGATCCTGGGGTCCTGGGATCAAGCACTGTGTTAGGCTCCCTGCTCAGCAGAAAGCCTGCTACTCTTTCCCTCCCTCTGCTGCTCCCCCTGCTTTTATTTGACAGTAATAAAAATAAATAAATAAATAAATAAATAAATAAATAAATAAAATATTTAAAATGAAATAAAAATAAATAAAAATCTTTAAAAAGAAAATAAAAGATGACAAAATGTTCTACAACTAGATTGTGCTGATAGTCGCATAACTGAATATACTAAAAAACTACTGAACTGTACACTTCCTAATTGGATTAATTTTATAGCATATGAATTATATCTCAATACGGACGATTTTTTTTAAAAAATCAGGCCATACATGAAAGCAGTTTTAAATTGCCACAAACTGGGGTGCCTGGGTGGCTCAGTGGGTAAAGCCTCTGCCTTTGGCTCAGGTCATGGTCTCAGGGTCCTGGGATCGAGCCCCGTGTCCGGCTCTCTGCTCAGCAGGGAGCCTGCTTCCCCTCTCTCTCTCTGCCTAGCTCTCTGCCTACTTGTGATCTCTCTCTCTCTGTCAAATAAATAAAATCTTAAATTGCCACAAGCTCCATAAAGCAAAATGTTTATTATAAATTATCTTTACCCTAGAATGGTCTCTGAGGAACATCTCCTTAGAGGGTAATCAGAGCATCCTCTGCTTGGGAAATTTGCCTTCGCCAATTATATATTCCATCATTAATATTCCTTAGGGCAATGACACACCTTAACAATGCCCGGAGATCAATGGGTCTGGACATAATTGCTTTTAAGTCCAGAGGGATTCTATCATTTTAGACTCCATAAAAGTGAATTGAAAAAAAAATTTCTCCCTTCCTCTACCACTGATTCTTCTACATCTCTAAAACTGTAAGCATTATAGTATTTTTACAGTTTTTTTAAATGAAAATGTTATTTTCCTATAAAAAGAAATTAGATATAATTACACTCAACAAAGATATAGCAGCCTGGCCTCAGGAAATTGTACTTCTGGTAGAGGCAATCTGCTCTGGAAAAGCCCTTATATAAATGTACAAGTTTGTTGTTTCTCACAGATATAGTACCAAAGTCACAAAAATTACTCTTCCAGCTCTTCTGTAGTGTCTTACAAGTGGAAAGAACATGGATTTGGCAGTTACACCTGATTTCCAATCCTTGCTTTACTACCAATCATGGGCAAGTTACATACCTTCTCAGAGTCTTTGTCTATCATGTCTACTGTTTGGGGAGACAGTGGGGGCAGTTAATTGTAAAGACAGATGCGTGGCAGAGGGCACAGTGCTACTCGGTAAGTATTTAAAGTTCACTGGAAAAAAAAAAAAGACTCTGAGTAGGGATAAAATAATGTCCTTTCCTTCCCTGCCCCTCCCACCCAAAACACACACACACACACACACACACACTGCAGAAGTGCCTGATAGTAAATACTGTTAACTGAATTTTAATTCACTAGCATTCAGTGGAAAGCCAGACGCTGAGGGACTGTATCAAAGAAATATTACAGTAATATCACCTCCAACTGTGAGTATTTCTAGATTCACTTCCCAGTCCCAGGTCATACCTCTAAGCAGATATCTTCTCTGAAACCACAGATAGACCTTTGAGTAGGAACCAGTGCTTAAGCATTTACCTCTTCCTTGAATTCTAACAAGGTAGGGCAACCCTGTGCACCTTAACCCTGAACACACTCTTCCATCTACCTTGCCTCTGGCGCAGAAGAGCTGGGCATGAAACCAGGGCCTAGTCCCTTTACTGAGTTTCTCTTTGACTCATCTTCATATAGTTACACAAAAGCTGATTGTACCAGGCACAGAACAGATACAGTGCAAACCTTTACATGTTCCTATTCTGATTAAAGTAGAATAATTTTTTTCTTCCTTAACTGGTTTCAAATGTGGGAGTCTAAGAAAAGCTTTTGCATTGCTAGTTCAGATTAGCATTCTGACCCCAGTCACATAAAATCTGAAGTTCTGAGTTAGGAGGCTCTGAGCTACGATGATTCCTGTCTACATACAGATTGCTGAGACTCCATCAGTATCTGTTCACAGCGGTATGAAGACACACTTAAATCAGGATTCTTGGCAAATGCCTGTTTATTTAACATTAGAATAAGCCCCATAGCCTGGCAGAGAACCATGCAGTATTAAGAACTCAGCCAACTGCGAGGAGTTATGAACCTAAGTGTTCCTTAATAGACCACATTTGCCAATTACATCTCAACTTGATATTTTATTTACGAATTAGATTAATTAGCATAATAAAGGAGAGCTTGAAAAAGGCATTTTAAATAAATTTGACTTTTGACTATTAGTACCCTCTCTCTAGGCACATCAAAATCTTTTTTTTTTTTAAGATTTTATTTATCTATTCGACAGACAGAGATCACAAATAGGCAGAGAGGCAGGCAGAGAGAGGAGGAAGCAGGCTCCCCGCCGAGCAGAGATCCTGATGTGGGGCTCGATCCCAGGACCCTGAGATCATGACCAGAGCCGAAGGCAGAGGCTTAACCCACTGAGCCACCCCGGCGCCCCGGCACATCAAAATCTTTCAAAGAATGAAAAGTACCTAGAATTAAGTCATTTTTTTACTTGGACTTTTTCATCTCGTTTTTCATATGTAATATATGAATCCATATATTACACAAATCCATACATTTTCACTTTTTAAAAGTTATCTTCTTATTGACTTGCTTCTCATCTTGTGTTAAGTTATTCACTCTATGGTAATTTTACCATGAAGAATTTGGGCCATTTACTCATTACACCCGTCTTTACGAAGGATGAAAATTCATATTCAATTACAAAAAATGGTTTCAGTGCAATAAATTATTGAGTGTATCAGAAGGTCATTGCTGTGTAAATAACCCCAAAGCAGGGTAGCTTAAAAGTTTTTTATATTGTTCATGTGTTTAAACGTTAGATGGGTATATTTTCTGGTTTCTGGTGGACTCAAATTTGCTATAGTCATCTATAACTTAATTAGGCATCTCTGCTAAACTTGGCTTGGCTCTTCCACTTGCTTTGGGCTCACCTGGCTATCAGCTTGTCTAGGACAGTCTCAGTTCTCTACATCATTGCTCACTCTCCCTCCCCCACCCCCTTCTTTTCTGCTATGCTGTGACACCAAGCCCAGGATAATCGGATAGAAAATGAGAACAGAATCATACAAGGCCTCTTAAAGCCTAGGTTCAGAATTAACATACTCGCTTCTGTTTCGGCCTATGATTGTGGCAGGCCATGAGGCCACTCTGTTTCAAGGAGTAGAGAAACAGAAATTCCTTCCATCAAAAGTAGAGTCTCTAAGGAGTATTGCAGAGTGTGGCTATGAGGAAGAGGGAGAATCTGCTTTAAGCGTTGACTTTATCCTGGGTATTAGGCCATAACAGTACCATGATAAGTAAGACACTATTTTAGAATCCTCAACATCCTATATTGCAAGGAAATTAGGAACATAACTATAATGATGCAGGTCATGAGGTGATAAGTTCTACGAGAGAAGTATGGGGCAGAGGGATCACGAAGACTTCAAGATCCAGTCATTTAGGCTCTTCTCCTGTAATGGGATAGTGAGCTTTTAATAGGCTGCAAGGAGCAAAGGCACAAGGTAAAAAGTACATGATGCATTCAGGAAAGCCAAGAACCCAAGTACATGGAGGATGGGAAAGTAGCATTTTACTGGAGGGGCTTCAATGATTTGAAATTTCAAATCAGGGCTTCCTGATTTCCCAGCTTATAGAAAACAGCAACATCTGAATCTCCATCTGCTGAAATGAAAGAACTGGAATTACCATAACTAATTTTTAGGAAAAAAATTAGGGCATACTAGAGACAGACATTTTCAGGAGTAGGGTTGTTCTTAAGTCACAATTATTTAAGTTATCAAATCTCCCTTTAGCTCTTATGAAAACCAACTATTAAACATTTAAATAAAAACTTAAGTTGGTCCATTCCACTGAGTAGGAGCTCTTGTGGGACACACCCTTGGGTTTTCTATGCTCCAGCTATTATCTAATAGAGGAGGGAACCCACAAGAATGTGAGTGAAGACAGTAAAAATGCCAGCTCTGCACTTCTGCCGTCTCTCTTTACACTAAAACATGTGACAAAATCCAGGCCGAATTTCCCTGAGGCAAAATATTTACAGAGGGCTTCTGGAAAATTTTCTCTTCCAAATTAAAAATCAAAGAACCTATGGCAACAAAAACAACAAATTTTTTTGGCCAGGTATTGTCCACATGCCCTATCTGGAATTATGGCAGCCATCTTGTACCCATAAACGGAATGGCTTAAAAACTACAATGCTAAAAATTGTCATGGGAAAAAAAAAATTATCTCATGAGCTAAGGCAGGGATAAATAAATGAAGTGTTAGATGAATGGCTTTAGATAGCAGTCCATAAACTTAGCTTATACATAAAAGTCCATCACTGAGAAGACTACATCCTGAATTTTCCATATACGTGGGTTCTTAACTCAGAATCTCTGCTGCCCCTATGGTCCATGAAGCATGAAAAACATTTTTAAAAAATGACACAGTCTGGTCAGAGTGCTCATGGACTACTCACTTTTACATTGCCAATCAATATGTAATTAAGCACCAATTTTATAAATAGGTATTGTACTATCTCTGCCTTTTAACCTGATGAAAGTATGCATTGTAAAAAACATGATGGTGGGAAGTCAGATCTGAGACCAATTCCTTGTTCTTCCACATTTGAGTATTCATTTATTCAATATACTTACAGGCACCTACACGTGTCATGCAAAATATACTAAAAATATGGTAGTATATAATATAGATATGGTCCCTACCTTCCTGGAACTTGCAGTCCAGTGAGGAAGATGTAATTTAATTGAACAATTATAAATTGTAATGGCTATAAAGAAGAACTCTAAGACACTCTAAAAAATTGATTAGGGAGTCAGAAAATCTTTCTGGGGAAATTGTGTTTAAGTTTGTGACTGCAGCCTAGTTATTCAATTTAAGATCACTGCCAATGTGTAAAGTGGACAGCTTTACAGTGTGTAGAGGATCAAAGAACAGTTCAACAAAAGGCTTTGGGCAAAGACTCAATTTTTAAGTTCATCCAAGCATCAAACGTACTCCCTTCTCTTTCAAGCCTTCTCACTTGGCTCTAGTATCTCTCCTGTATTTTTCACATCACACTGTACATACAGTAGGTGCTCCATTAATGTTCCCTTAATGATATCATCTTGCCTTGGTTTCAAACCCAATGAATTAAACTTTGGGCTTCATTTCCATCTGGACCCCAGTGGCAAAGCTAAAGGCACAAATAAGAACGCCTGTTTTCCTACCCTAGTTTTCCCGTGAGCTCTAAAATGCCATCAATCTTAACAATGTAGAAATGCTCAACTGTGGGAAACTAACAAAGGATTTTAGTTCAAATCCCACTAACATGGGGTAAAGGTGGGAAAACGTAATCATTTAAGTGCTACTGAGAAGCCCATATTTTTATTTCTTCGTGCAGTGAAGTTTTATTTAACTATTCTTAGAGCTATTTGATGTATCCTAAATTTAACCTGAACCCGGTAGACTTGGTAGATTAAGACCTTATCTTCTATCTGGCTGAGAGGTGACTGGATTTTTCAGGAAGGCCATGATTCTGATTGTCCAGCTCAATGGATTACCAAAGATCCTGCTCTCAGTAATGAAGGGTCTTGGATGGCATGCCAAGAACTTTGGACATTACATTTAGCAACTTGAATTTTTATATAAAACCATTAAGTGGTGCCTGGGTGTTTCAGTCAGGTAAGTGGCCAACTCTTGGTTTCAGCTCACATCATGATTTCACGGGTCATGAGATCAAACCCTGCATTTGGCTTCCCAGCCAGTGCGAAGTCTGCTTAAAGATTCTCCCCCTCTGCCCCTCTCCCAAATTCCTCTCCCTCTCTCTCTCAAATAAGTCGTTTTGCCCTTCCTCTCTCTCTCTCTCTCAAATAAATCTTTTCAAAAACTCAAGATGTACTATACATTGGCTAATTGTATTTAAATAGAAAAAAAGAAGAAGAAAAGACCATTAAGTGATCACATTTGTGTTCATTCAGGTAACTCTTTCTGCACTCAAACCTTCATCTCAGGGTTTGCTACTGAGGCAACCTAGCCTACGGTAAAAGCCTTAGAGCCAGTTCCTAAGGGAAGTGATACCAGGAAACACTGAAACCAGAGTGAAGAAGATTCTGAAAGGAAGGGTGTCACAGAAATTTATATTACTGAGAAGGTTACAACTATAGACAACTGAAAGTTTTAAATCCACAGGTCACCTCTGGGACACCATATAGAGCAGAGTTCAGTTTCCTATCAGTATCAATCCACCAAGTCCCATCTGCCAATGATCGAGAGCTGCTCCTGGCAGAGCTAACTCCCTTGTCTGTCCATGGCACAAACTCAGCAGTCTCCACAGGTCGAAGAAAGCCCTCAGGCAGAGTTGCAGGTGTTTGCTATAACAAACCTTTGGCAAATCTGGGAATAGTGAGTGTCAAGGGATACAGCAGAGCACTGATAGTACCTGCTACAAATCTTTAAGTTATAAGGCTGCTGCTCTAAACAGGCAAGAAATAATGGGGGCTTGAGCCATAACAGTGGCAGTAGGAATGAAGAGAAGAGGGAGTATTCAGACAGGAATTTCAGAGAGTCAACCGGATTGATAATGATAAAGAAATTGATAAGATAAAGAATTGATAACATAAAGAAATAATAGTGATGAAGAAAAGAGTCCAGAGCAAATCACAGATCTCTAGCTTGGGTGTTAGAGCAGTTGGTGGTGCCATTGACTGGTTTAGGAAATACAACAAAAGCCCTTATCTTCTTCCCTAAATCCATGTTAAGTTCAGACATACCAAATTTGAGATAACTGTCAGTATCTCAAACTCAGTTTCCCAGGAAGTTGACCCTGAGGTGGAGGTTAGCATGTACAGGTGTTTTAGTAGAGAGTGCCTTTGGAATTAACTCATGATGAAGAGAAGGAAAGAAAAGGAAGCAGAATTGGGCAGAGAGAAAATTTGGGCAGCAATGCAGTAGGGAGTTTTCAAGACAGAATAACCCTGAGTTGTCACTATTTGAGTGTGAGGGTCAGGTGTCTATATCCCTTTATCTGTCAGTCACTGGAAGGAATCTGCCCCAGGAAGGGAGGCATGAGATTGAAATAGGTACCTCTCCTCAACCAGGGCAATCCCTGCAAAGGGCTGACAATTGTGAATACCATCATAGTTAGAGTAAGAGGTATTTCATTCTTAAACAGGGATCTGGTCAATGCATTACAGTGTACATTCACAGAGAGTATTAAAATCAGAAGGGTTCAGTTGGTAATTAATGCAAGGGTTTAATGCACAGAAAAAAAAATCTAGGCTAGCAACATATTTGGAGCATTGGCCAGTGTTAATAGGTAAATTTGGCAGATGGTATAGAACAAAAATTTCTTTCTGAAACACTTCTAATATGATTACTCTGGTAAATAATGGTTATTCTCACTGCTCAGAAAAGATGGAAATAAAGTCATCAGAACTATATAGCAGGTTATACATTACCTATTGACAATAAAATGTAGAGAAATGTAACTTAATTGCTTTGTTTCAAAGGTGGATAAGTAAAATAGTAGAAATGTTATGAGGAACATAAACACATAGTAAGGATAAATGTTTCTCTTGGTGTATGTGAGAATCATAGCAAAAGAAATTACCCAATTTTTCTGTAAACTTCATTTTGATATTAGATAACATCTATAAATATGTGATTAAAGAAAATATGGTTTTTAATATTCATGACAAGTATAGCAATTTGAAACAAAAATATGAAATACTATCTATTAAATGCTATATTTTATGTGAATAAAAAACAAAAGTAAAAAAATAAAAACCATAAAACACTAAGAGTGAACAGCATTTTTCAAGGACACTCTAGCCTGGGGGAAAAAAAGAGCAGATCATTCTAAGTAGTAAATGAGTTTTCCCTGGTAGTTGTCCTCCTTCTGCCTAGCAGGGTCATCCATATTTCCTTCTAAGACCTTCTGCAGAGGGAATACAAGGTACTGGTCAAATGTGTTGATCTGGGAGTTAGATTCCTTCTTCCTCCACTTGTTAGACCTCATCAAGATATGTGCAAGCCTCTCAACTTCTCTCTCAGTCTTCTCACTTGTGAAATGAAGTTAATGAAAAGATCTACTTCTCAGTGATATAGCCAAGTGTTTACTGGCACACAGTAAGCTTTCAAAAATGGCAGGGTTGGAGGAGAGCTGAGAGAGGAATTGGCAGAACACAGAGCATTAACAGGGCAGTGAAAATACTCTGTATGATACTATACCAGATACATGTCATTATACATTTATCCAAAACCACAGAATGTAAAAGACCAAGAATAAATCCTAAGGTAAACTATGGACTTCGAATAATAATGATGTATTAATGTGAATTGTAACATACATATCACTCCAGGGGGGACACTGATAAAGGGGGGGTAATTCATGTGCGCAGGTAGAAGGTATATAGGAAATCTCCATATCTTCTTGATTTTTCTGTAAATCTAACTTTTTTTTTAAGTATTCTATTTTGAAGTTTTATTTACTATCATTTACCTGGAAACGATTGTGCAAAGCCACATGGGTGTCTCAATTCTGCCCTCAGAACTTGCCAGGAAACATAACAAACCATTGGCAGACTTCCTACCAAGGAGTGCTAACATTCCCAAGATGCCAACACCACCTCTGTTGTTAATGGCCCATGCTGATGACACCTTAATTTCATTGTGCCAAGGAGTATAGATCCCATAAACTCGTATCACAGAGTGGCAATGGTCAGAGGAAAGACAACATAATAAAGCACACAAGTTTTCCCTTTCTGTCCAACTCAAAGTAACATAAATATGTGGGAATTCTGAGCAGAAAGCTCCATCCCCTAGGCTCACAGGATTTTATACAGTTCTCCACACCCAACACCAACCAGCTCACAGCTGTAAAGTAGCAGTGTGCACATGAGACATGACTGAAAGACCAGATCTGAAAGCTTAACAATATACTAAATCACAGATGTTTTACTCTGTGAGGAAAACACAAATAACTGATGATCTTGATGCTTCTAATGATGGGAGTGCTGCCGAACATCAAGATCTACTAGTTCTTAAACTAAATTCTAGGCAAGTAAATCCCATATCTGGAACTGGAGGAGAGAATACAGAAATGGTGCCCTGACATTCCTAAGCAGCACATCCCTGCCTCCTACTTGTGGGCCACCCGCAAAGCCCACTGCCTGACCTATCTTTTCATACCTGATGAATACACTGTCCCACACTCATACATTCACAGGGAGACTCTCTTTTCTCCAACTTTGTTGCACACTATCAAATTGCAGTCATGGACACCTTCCATCTGCCCCATGAATGAAGCATAATTGTTTAATTCTCCACCCCCAGTGAGTCTTCCTCAGGAGACATTCTCATTTTTCTCTAACAAATACAATCCTGGGAGGCCTGTACTCACACAGGTTTCCAAATAGTCTAGAGGTGCCCAAATTGTAACATAAGTCCAGTGATTCTAGAGTTTATAGAGAGAGGCAAAAGACTCAGAATGGCCATTTGGTAAGAATTCCTTTAAAAATCAGAAGACTAATACTACCCAACTTCAAGATTTACTATAAAGCCATAGTAATCAAGATTGTGTGGTATTAATGAAAGAATAGACAAATAGGTAAATGGAACATAATAGCCTAGGAATAAACTCACATATAGTAAATGAATCTTTTAAAAGAAGCAATGGCAATCCAAAATTCACATATAGTAAATCAATCTTTGAAAAGAAGCAACGGCAATCCAAAGGAGGAAGGAATAAAGGAACAACTGGACATACACATGTTAAAAAAAAAGAAAAAAGAAAAAAAAACATATCTACCCATTGACTTTACACATTTGAGAAAAATTAACTCAGTATGGATAGTAGATATAAAACACAATGTTATAAAACTTCTAGAAAATAAGAGAAAATCTAGGTGAACTGGAGTTTTTAAATATAATACCAAAAGCACAATCCATGAAAAAAACATTAAGTTGCAATTCATTAAAATTCAAAACTTCTACTCTGTTTAACATATCATTAAGAGAATGAGAGGATAAGGGGCATCTGGGTGGCTCAGTCAGTTAAGTGTTTGCCTTCGGCTCAGGTCATGATCCCGGGGTCCTGAGATCGAGTCCCATATTGGGCTCCTTGTTCAGTGGGGGGCCTGCTTCTCCCTCTGCCTACCCCTTGCCCTGCTTGTGCTCTCAAATAAATAAAATCTAAAAAAAAAAAAAAGAATGAGAAGATAAACGACAAACTGGGAGAAAATGTTTTCAAAACACATCTCTGGTAAAGGATCTGGATCCATAATATACGAAGAACTCTAAAAAAATCTAACAATAGTTAAACAACCAAATTAAAAAGTAGGCAAAAGAACATAGATACCTCAAAAAAGATACACATACAGCAAGTAAATATGAAAAAAACTGCTTTAAATTATATGTAACTAGGGAACTGCAAATTAAAATAACAAAGAGCTACCACTGCATACCTATTAGAATGGCTAAAATCTACAACACTGACTATACCAAATGCTGGTGAGAAGGTGGTGCAACAGGAATTTTTATTCCCTGCCAGTGGGATTGCAAACCTTTGGAAGACAGTTTGGCTTTTTTTTTTTTTTTTTTACAATGATAAACACAGTCTTATTACACATTCTAGCAATCCTGCTCCTAAGTATTTACCCAAATAAACTGAAAATCTCTACACAAAAACTTGCACATAAATTTTTACAGTAGCTTTGCTCATAACTGCCAAAATCTGAAAGCAAACCAAGATGTTCTTTAGTAGGTGAATGGATAAACAAACTGGAACATCCATGCAATGGAATATTAGTCAGCAATAAAAAGAAATGAGCTTTCAAGCAATGCAGAGCCACAGAGGGGCCTTAACTGTATATTGGTAAGTGAAAGAAGCCAGTATGAAAAGCCTATAGCATGATTCCAAATATATGACATTCTGAAAAAGGCAAAACTATAAAGACAGTAAAAAGATAGTCATTGCCAGGGAAGGATAAGAGAGGAGAGCTGACAGGTATAGGACAGAGGATTTATAAGGCAGTAAAATTAGTTCATGTTACTGTAATGGTGGAAAAATGACATTATGCATTGGCAAAAATCATAGAATTGTAATCTATGGACCTTAGTTAAAATGATACATCAATAGGGGCATATGGGTGGCTCAGTGAGTTAAAGCCTTTGCCTTCTGCTCAGGTCATGATCCCAGGGTCCCAGGATTGAGCCCCGCATCGCATCGGGCTCTCTGCTCAGCCCTGAGCCTGCTTCTCTCTCCGCTTCTGCCTGCCTCTCTGCCTGCTTGTGATCTCTGTCTGTCAAATAAATAAATTTTAAAAAATCTTTAAAAAATAATGTATCAATATTAATTTATCAATTGTCAAAAATGTACAGCATCAATGCAAGATGTTAATAATGGAGGAAATTGTGGGTAGGGAGAAAAGGAATATGTGGAACTTTTTGCATTTTCTGTTCAATATTTCTATAAACCTAAAACTGCTCTTAAAAAAAAGTCTATTAATTTAAAACTATAAAAGTGCAATAAAAACATTTCTAAATAAACAAAACCTGAGACAATTTGTTGCCAACACATCTTTCTTATAAGAACTGCAAGAGAAGCAAGCCCTTAATTCTGAAAGGAAATAACATCAAATGGCAATTCAAATTCTTATGAAAACAAAAGGAGCACAGGAAGAAGTATATGCATAGGTAACTATAACAGACTATATATCTTCCTCTGTCCTTTCACTGATTTAAAGTATATAAGGTTAAAAAATAATAAAATTGTATTATTGAACTTAAACTATAAACAGATAATATCTAACAAAAAAATAATATGTAACAATAATAGCACAAAGGAAAGGAATGAAATCATACTAAAGTTACTATACTTAATCAGACTGAGACAAATGTAAGTGAATATACACTATACCAAAATATATGGGGGCTAGCTAAAGCAGTCCTTAGATGGGAAATTTATGATATATATATATATATATATATATATATATATATATATTACAAAAAAAAGAGATTTCAAATCAGTAACTTAATCTTCCACCAGAAGACACTGAGAAAGAAGAGCAAACTAAATCTAAATCAAACGGAAGAAAGGAAAAAATAAATAAATAAAGGTTACATAGAAAAGTACTGAAATAGAGAATGAGTAGAGAAAAATCAAGACCCAAAGTTAGTTCTTTGAAAATAAATTGACAAGTATTTGTTAGAGTTACCAAGAAAAAAGACTCAAATTAATAAAAATATGAATGAAAAGTGCACAGGACTATGACTTAAGAAATTTTAAAAATTACATAGTAATATCATAAATAACTATGCCAACAAATTAGGTAACTCAGATAAAATACAAACTCTCCTTGAAGAAAAAAAAAAAAAATCTCCTTGAAGAACTCACACTATTCAAAACTGACTCAAGAAGAAAGAGAAAACTTGAGTAGGCCTATTAAAGATAAGAAAGTGAACTTCCTCAACCTAATCTTTAAAATATTATTTTCCTAAGTCTGCTGTAACAAAATACAATACTTAAAACCACAAAAAATTTATTCTCTCAGAGTAAGATCAGAGGTCTGAAACCAAGATGTTGGGTGAGGGCTATGTGGGGAATGGCTATCCTCCCTGTGAAGCCTCTAGGCTTTACCTGTTCTAGCTTCGTATAGCACCAGCTATTCATGTGTCAGCATAGCTCCAATCACTGCCCTTGTCATACACAACCATCTTCCCTCTGTGTGTTTGGCTGCTTGTCTCTTCTCTTCTCCTTATAAGAACACCAGTTATACTGGATTAGGGCCCATCCTAATAACCTCATCTTAACTCAATTACATCTGCAAAGACCCTATTTTAAAATAAAGTCAAAACTACCAGAAGTTAGACTTTAGAAAATCTTTTGGAAGACAATTCAATCCATGACAAAGTATATTTATTATGTTTTAAAAACCTACAGATAACATCATACTTAGTAATAAAAGAATGGATGCTCATCCCTTATGATCAGGAATAAGACAAGAATATCTGCTCTGGCCACTCTGATTTAGATTTGTACTGGAGAATCTAGTGAGGGTAAAAAGCAAAAAAAAAAAAAAAAAAAAAGAGGAAGAGGAAAAGAAAAGAAATAAAGACACTCAGATTGAAAAGAAGTAAACTATATTTGTTGATGACATGATTTTGTATGTAAAGAAACATTAAGAATTCACCAAAATACTATTGTAATGAATAAATGAGTTCAGAAACATTATAAGAGCTAAGGTCAAAATACTATAATTGATTATGTGCCTATACATTAGCATTGAATAAAAATAAATCAATTCCATTTACAATAGCATCAAGAAGAATTATGTAAAAAGGATTAACAAAAGAGTGCAATACTTTTACACCAAAAACTATAAAACTTCCTCAAAACATTTAAAGATATAGTTAGAAAGACACCCATACCCATTGATTAGAAGATTTTATATTATTGAAATGGCACTATTCCCTAGGTGAATTATCAGATTCAACACGCTCCTTATCAAATTTATAGCGGTCTTTTTTTTTTTTTTAAACAGAAATTGACAAGTTCATTCTGAAATTCATATGGAAATACAGGGGACATTGAATAACCAAGACAATCATGAAAAAAATTTAAAAAGAAGTCAGAGGACTCGGTCTTCCCAATTTCAAAACTTACTACAAAATATAAGCAATCAAGACAGTGTGGGGGGAAAAAAAAGTGCGATACGGGTGTAAGATTAGACATACAGAAAAACAGAAATGAATTGAGGGGCCAGAATTAAACACTTATATTTAGGTCAATTTTCTACAAGGATTCTATGATAATTCAATGGGAAAAATACAGTCTTCTCAAAAAATGCCAGGACAACTAGAAGCCACATGCAAAAATAAATAAGTGAAACTGGACACCTTCCTTATATCATATGCAAATATATCAAAATAGATCATAGATCTAAAATATAAGAGCTAAAACTATAAATTCTTAGAAGAAAACAGAAGAATAAATCTTTGTGACCTTGGTTTATTTTAGATATGATGCCAAAAACATAAGCAACAAATTTATAAAGTGGACTTCATCAAAATTAAAAACTTACGTTTCAAAGACATCATTTAAGAAAAAAAAAAATCATCATAGCAGCATAAGACACTCCTCCTTTTTAATTATCTTTTTCACCAAAGAATTAGATATCCACCTACAGATAAAAGTGGGAGTTGAGGGATCCAGGACCAAATGCCAAAGGACCTGAAAGGAGTCTTACCTACATGTGCATCTAGTAATAGCCAGATAGACCTTGGTATGGGCTGTGGAAATAGGAGAGTTAACAAACCTATTCCAACACCTCTTGCCACTATCAGGAAAAAACCTGGAGAAGACAGAGAGCCGCAGAAGACAGAGCAATTTCTGACATACAGGCTTGCCAAGGGGAGATTCCAGCATGCTACAGAACAGAAAAGGAATGAATTGGAAAATAAGAAGAACCAGCTCCACCACTACTAACCTCAAGGCAACACTGGCCTGCACAAGGGCTAAACTATCAGGCAGCAGTAACCTCTCCTGTAGAAGAAAAAGGAGAGTGGTGAGTGCCCAGCTACCCAAGAGGCATGGGATGCAGTTGGAGAAACCCATTTCTCTCCAGTAGCACCCAGAGTACTGAGGTAAGATGTCCCTAACTGGGAGGAGCTCAGGAAAGAGATAATATCAAAGGGCATTAAAGAGATGGAATTCCTGCTGTCTGTGCACAGCAGGAAGTTTACTGATGGGCTTCTGGGAGACCTGGGGATCTCCCTACCAGGTCTGTGGTCACCCCTAACACTCCAGCCATTAAACCTACACTTCTCCACTCTGTGTCTAGCACCTTTTATGTGGTATGGAGTGCAGGTGAGAGCAAACTCCAGTAGACAAAGGCTGCACTCTGACATTAGGCCAGGGTCTGAGGACATGGAAGAAACAACAAACAAGCTATAGTGCCACCTTCTGGAAAACAAGAGAAATTTCCAGTAGCCAGCCTAGAGAGTTGCGAGAACCAAACCATCTGCAGAAGAATGAAACTGGACACCTGTCTTCCATGGCTGACAAAAATTAACAAAATGAATTAAAGACTTGAACATAAAACTTAGTATCATAAACTTCCAAGACGAAACCATAGGAAAGAATCTCCTTGGCATTTTACACATGACACCAAAAGCACAAGCTCCAAAAGCAAAAATCAATAAACAGGACTACATTAAACTGAGGAACTTCTATACCTCAAAAGACACTGAAAAAAAAAAAAAAGAAAGAAAGAAAGAAAGAAAAGCAACCTACACATGGCATAAAATATTTTCAAACCATATATCCTACAAGGGGTCAATATCCAAAATACAGAAAGAATTCATACAACTCAATAACAACAAAAAACAAACCAATTAAAAAATGGACAGAGGAACTAAATAGACATTTTTCTGAAGATATCCAAATGGCTAACAGGTACATGAAAAGGTGCTCAACATAACTAATCATCAGGGAAACACAAACCCAAACTCTGTGATATCTCATACCTATTAGAATGGCAGTCATCAAGAAGACAAGTGAAAAAAGTGTTGGTGAGAAGATGGAAGAAAGGGAACATTTACACACTGTTGGTGGGATTGCAAATTGGTTCAGACATTATGGAAAATAGTATTGAGGTTCCTCAAAAAATCAAATATAGAACTACCATATGATCAAATAATTCCACTCCTGGATATATAAAAGGAAATGAAAACAGGATATTGAAGAGATACATGCATTCTCCTGTTTATCACAGAACTATTCATAGTAACAAAGACATGGAAACAACCTAAATGTCCATCAACAAATGAATAAAGAAGATGTGGATGGGATGCCTGGGTGTCTTAGTCGGTTAAGCATCTGCCTTTGGCAGGTCATGATCCCAGGGTCCTGGGATGGAGTCCCACATTGGGCTCCTTGCTCAGAGGACAGCCTGCTTCTCCCTCTACCTGCTGTTCCCCCTGCTTGTGCTCTCGGTCTCTGACAAATAAATAAATGAAATCACTAAAAAGAAGATGTGGTATATACAATGGACTATTATTCAGCCATATTTTTAAAAAATCCTGCCATTTGCAACAACATGGATAGAATTTGGGGCATTATGCTAAGTGACATAAGTCAAAGAAAGACAAATGTTGTATTATATCACTTGTATGTGGAATCTAAAAAAGCTGAACATGTAAAAACACAGTAGAACGGTAGTTATCAGGAATGGGGGAATTGGAGAAGTGTTTAAGGAGACAAATTTGCGAAGTTCCCAAGACACTTAGATCTTTATTACTGGGAACAATTATGTGGCATGATAGAGGTGTTAGCTAATGCTATGGTGAGAGCTATATTGCAATGTATAAACACATCAGATCAGTACACACCTTAAACTTATACAATGTTATATGTCAATTACATAAGTAAAAACAATTTTAAAAAAGTGAAAAATAACTCAGAGTGGAACTATTTCCAGATCACATGTCTGATAGGGGACCTATATCCAGATTATACAAGGAATACTTGTAACTCAAAGATGAAAAAACAAATAATGCAGTCATTGTGGAAAACAGTATAGAGATTCCTTTTAAAAATTAAAATAGAATTTCCATCTGATCCAGTAATTCCACTACTGGGTATTTATCCAAAGAAAATAAAAACATTAATTCTAAAAGATATGTGCACCCCTATGTTCCCTGCAGCATTATTTACAATAGCCAAGATATGGAAGCAACCCAACTGTCCACCAACAGATGAATATTTTTATAGAGAGAGAGAGAGAGAGAGAGAGAGAGAGATCCACACACACATATATACAGGTATATAAACTCTATATGTATATGGAATACTAGAATATTACTCAGCCATAAAGAAGGACAAGATCTTTTTTGAGGGTGCAATGCTAAGTGAAATAAGTCAAACACAAAATGACATAGTATATAATTTCATATGTGGAATTTTAAGAAGCTTAACAAATGAACAAAGACAAAAGGAGACCAAAAAAAAAAAAAAAGAAAGAAAGAAAGAAAGAAAAAAAAGAAAGAAAACAAACTCGTGGTTGCCAGAAGGGAAGCAAAATAGATAAAGAGGATTAAGAGTACACTTGTGATGAGCACTGAGAAAAGTACAGAATTGTGGAATCATTATATCATACACATGGAACTAACAACAGTGTAGGCTAATTATGCTTCAGTTTAAAAATTATAAATAAGAAAATTAAAAATGGGCAGGGTATATGAATAACCACTTCAACATAAAATATATACAAATAGCCAATAAGCACATCAAAACATGTCAAACATCATTAGTCATGAGGAAAATGCAAATCAAAACCACAAGACACCACTTCACACCTACTAGGATGGCTATAATAAAAAGAGATGACAAATGTTAGTAAGTTATGTGAAAAATTATAACCCTCACACATTGCCAGTGGCAATGTAAAATGATATGACTGCTTTGGAAAATAGTTTGGCAGTTCCTTAAAATACTAAACAGAATTACCATATGACCAGCAATTCCACTCCTAGGGAAATACCCAAGAGAAATGAAAACATGTCTAAGGAAAACTTAACCACAAAAGTTCATAGCACCATTATTCATAAACAAAATATGAACACCACCCAAATACCCATCAATGGGTAAATAAAATTGATGAATAAATAAAACGTGGTATATCCTTATAATGGAAAACTAGACAATAAAAAGAAAGTACTGATACATGCTGCACTATTAATGAACCTTGAAAATATTATGCTAAGTGAAAGTCCCAAGTGATCACATATTTTATGATTCTATTTCCGTGACGTACCCAGAACAGGCAAATCTCTACAGGCAGAGACAAGAGTTGCCGTGGGTTGTGGGGGAGAGGGGTCAAAAGGAATGAAGAATGACTGCTAATGTGTGTGAGTGTCTTTATGGGGTAGCAAATGTTCTACAGTTGACTGTGGTGACAGTTGCATAACTGTATACAGAAAAAAAATGGAGTTGTACACTTTAAATGGATGAATTTGCATGAGGCAGATTTAAAAAAGAAAAAAAGGACTGGTTCATAAAAGGCATCAAAGTGCTCCTCTTAGGTTCTCTTACGGTTCTCCCCGAAGCAGATCCTAAAACAAAGCATTTGAGTGCAAAAACTTTATTTAGGAGATTCCAAGAGCAGAAGGAGAATAAGGAAGTTAGAAAGAAAATAAAAGGCAACCTAGATAGAGTACAGTAAGGAGCAAGTCACCCTGGAGAGCCACTGGGGCTCAATCCCACTGAGCACCTTTGGGAAGTGATGTAAGAATCTCGTATAAGTTTTGTATTGCTGTGTAACAAATTGCCGCACAGTTAAAAACAACACATATTTATTACCTCAGTTTTCCGTGGGTCACAAATCTGGGCACAACTTACCTGTGTAACAGCACTCCAACCGGTCTTTTTTTTTTTTTTTAAAGATTTTATTTATTTGACAGAAAGAGATCACAAGTAGGCAGAGAGGCAGGCAGAGAGAGAGAGGAGGAAGCAGGCTCCCCACTGAGCAGAGAGCCCGATGCGGGGCTCGATCCCATGACCCTGAGATCATGACCTGAGCTGAAGGCAGAGGCTTAACCCACTGAGCCACCCAGGCGTCCCTCTCCAACCGGTCTTAAGGGTTAATCTGCTTCAAGTTAACACACTCCTTACTAGCTGACCTAGGTCCCTGGATCTGTAACAGACAGATCACTGGCCTTGAGGAGGACAAAGAGGCCACAGGGGCCAGCAAGACTGTTTGAAGCCACCTTGACTTTTTGATTAGCCTGGCAATTTTTTTAGCAAAATATTTTTCTTTTCTTAGGTCACCCAAATGATTTCACTAACCTCCCTTTGTGTATCTGTAGACCTTACCTTCCTTTGCAGCAACACAAGTGTCCTCCTGCACATCACAAAACAAGAACCGAACCCCTTTGCACAACCCACAAGCATTGAGATGATATTTGTGGCCGGCACCATCGAGTCTCACATGATCAAATGTTGCAGACCACGGCACTCCCTTTACTGATTACACTAAACCCCTTTAAAAACCCCTGGACCAGGGAGAAACCTCACAGTTGGCTTTTCGACAAGAGTCTATCTTCTCCCCAGGAAGCCAGCCTCCTGAATAAAGCTAAAATTCTTTTCCAATCAAAA
Source organism: Lontra canadensis (assembly GCF_010015895.1). Taxonomy (NCBI): domain Eukaryota; kingdom Metazoa; phylum Chordata; class Mammalia; order Carnivora; family Mustelidae; genus Lontra; species Lontra canadensis. The sequence continues at coordinate 15,320,324 of NW_022631006.1, forward strand.
TTTGTCTCTTGAAAAAAAAAAAATGTCTCTTGAGTATTGGCCTTTCAAGCGACGGGGCAGACAAATTTGGGACGGGATAGCAGCTGGATACTCTATTCAAGGTGTCACAAGATTTCAAACAACACATCAATGGGGCTGCATTTCTTTCTGGAGCCTGTGGTCTTGGCGTTGATGACAGTGTTTAGTTCCTTAAGACTATGGGACTGAAGCCCTCAGCCCCTAGTGATAACTGGCAGTTTCTTGCCATGCAGCCTTCTCAACATGGCAGCTTACTTTCCCAAGGCCAGCAGGAGAATCTCTCACTCTGGTCTGCTAAGATTAGGTCTTCTATATCATCATCACAGGAGTAACTCTCCCATCACATATGCCATATTCATTGGGTAGAAGCAAGTCTCAGGTTCTGTCCACAACCATGTCAATGGGATCATCCAATGACGGGATTTGTTGTGGCTTCCCATAGAGGCTAAAATGGAACTCAGAATTGTCCCACTTGCAGAATGAGGATGGTGCTTATCTGCTAATTCCCAGCCTGATCCACAAGGGACTAAGAAAAGTGCCCCTGCATTCAGAGGAAGCCCTGGACCAGAGAGTCTCATGAGCTTGATGTAAGAAACCCTCCATGTGTTTGAGAATGTCCACGGCTGATGAGAAGTCAGCTGCCCACTAGAGCACCTGCTGACTGCTATTAAGCAGAGAAGCCTCGAAAAGTTAAAATAAAGGTGGAGGAGGGACAACAAATTCTTAATATTTTATACTATTTTAAACACCTATTCTTTTAAAGGTGCCTAAAATGTTAGATACAAATGAGAAAGGTTACTATACAACATGGACATAATACTTGTAGCAAATGTACGAAAGACTTCTTTAATGTTAATTATGGTTTCATAATGAAGTTTTTTTCCTTAAATATTTAACATCAAAGAAAGTCACAGTGAAAATACAAATCAGAAAACTTCCCAACATATTCCCAGGATCCAGGCCCCAGCCACGTTTCTGGCACAAACCATCCACAGAGGTGAGCAAAGGTCATGGCAAGAATGCCACAATGTTATCATAGCAGAAAAAGCAGAGGTCACGGAAGCCTCCAGACTTCCCTGGACCTTGAGAGGAGGAATAGAGGTTCGATTCTGTATCTGCCACCTCTCGGTCTGTCCCATAGTACAGGGCTTTCTGTTGTTACTTGGTGTTCCTCTTTTACCAGAGTTAGCATTCAGGTGTCTGAAGGAGAGTGGTAAACTCTAGACTGCACCCTTTGGGGTTCAAGTCTCTCATAGTCATACCCCTGAGATTACTCTTAACAGAAGCACTTACGGCCAGTGCTATGGTTATGATGGTGTCCTCACTGCCCTCTTCCTGCTGTGCCTTAGAAGCAGGAAGGCTGGGGCACCTGGGTGACTCAGTGGATTGAGCCTCTGCCTTCAGCTCAGGTCATGATCTCAGGGTCCTGGGATCGAGCCCCACATCGGGCTCTCTGCTCAGTGGGGAGCCTGCTTACCCCTCTCTCTACCTGCCTCTCTGCCTACTTGTGATCTCTGTCAAATAAAATAAAATAAAATAAAATAAAATAAAATAAAGAAGAAGCAGAAAGTCTAGATTCATGCATGCAATGGATAAGGACATCTAGCTTTCTGTCCTGGCTCAATTGATTACAAATTGTGTGATCTTAATCAAGTCTCTTAACTCCCCTGACAAACAGTTGTTCAACTGGAAATAATGATACTGAACCAGACGACCTCATCGTTCTCATCTAATTCTCAATGTCCTGAGCTCTGTGACAGTATTGTCAGGTCTCTGTAAAACAGCACAGCCATCTCTCCAGTGCTGGAAGTATACTTTCTCTGTGCTATCCAATATGGTAACCACTAGTCACCTGTGGCTACTGAACAGTTGGAATGGGGTAGTGTAACTGAGGAAATGACTTTAATTAAACTTAAATAGTCACATGAGGGTAGGGCCTACTGTATTGGATAGCACCACTCTAGAGATACGTGCATGGGTAGAGAGAATAATTATTTCCTTACTAATGTGTAATCAGTTGTTCCATTTTTTTTTTAATTCATAGAGTTGTTACAAGGATTAAACAAGAATACATGTAGAGAACTTCAAACAATACCTGGCCCACAGTAAGCACAAAATAAATGTTAGCTTTTCTGTTAATACTCTTATTTTATGTAGCTGGCTATTAAATTTTAATTACTAACCAGCTTATTTTTTTTGTAGTTTGATAAGATAAACAATAGATTTATAAAACTCTAAGCATTTATCTCCTTTAGTTCAATATTTATCTGCATGGGTAGAGGAAAATGGAGCTTGGGAATGTGGGTGAAAAAAAGTTTAACCAATTCCTGAGAATTAAACATATATGGCAGCATAATCAAAAAATTCAGAACGGAATTCTTTATGCTTTTATGGAGTAGTTTCCATTTCTGATGGTATTTTTTTTGTTTCAGCTCCATTTCCTCTCCACCCTTAAAGGGTCTCAACCTGTTTCTGTGGCTCAGTAGTTTTACAACCACTGAAAATAGCTCATTTTACCTCTTGTTAGGTGCCCTTCAGAGCAAGATAAGATGGCTAATTACATATGCCATTAACTGAATGCAATTCCAACTAATTGACAAAAAAAGTATTATACAGCAGCAATTTTTAAAGAACAAAGTTGTATGAAATATAAGGTCATACTTCAGAAGTTTGTCTCCAGGAACAAAGAATTCTAAACATTTACTGTCTTGCTTATGAATTCTGCTAAGATCTGTGCCTGTCACGTAGTGTCCCAGAACTGCAGGAGCTCCAGCATTTAACCCAAATTCATTGTGTGCCTGCTACACATAAGCTCTGCTAGGGTGCCTGGGTGGCTCAGTCGGTTAAGCGTCTGCCTTCAGCTCAGGTCAAGATCCCAGAGTGCCTGGGATTGAGACCTGCATCAGGCTCCCAGCTCAACGGGGAGTCCGCTTCTCCTCTGCCCTTCGGCCTGCTTATGCTCACTCTCTCTCATTTGCGCTTGCTCTCTCTCAACTAAATAAAATCTTAAAAAAAAAAAAAAAGGCAGCAGCAGCAGCTCTGCCAGGTGTCATGAAGGAAACAAATGCATCTAAGATATAGTCCCTGACCCTCAAGAGGCTTGCATTCTCTCTTCTGCTAATAGTGGTTCCATGAGTCCTCCTTGCCCCTAAGGTAATACCTGTAGCACAGTCTATAGTCAAGCATGTTCTCGTCCCAGCTTTCCCACCCCACCTGATCTCTCCAGTTCTCCGCTATATGTCCTGTGCCTCGGCCTCACGAGAATACATCTGATCTTCCATCCACGCACCCCGGCAGTATATGCAAGACCCACCCTCCACAACTGCTCAACATCTATTACCTTCCAGACTCATTTTGGTCTCTCGTGCTCTCTCACACACACACTCCATTCATTCATCACTCATTTTTAAATTCTAACAATTTCTTCCGTGAAAACTGCACTAAAGCCATTCTCCTTTCTGCTCACAAGGCAGCTTCAGCATTACATGATAATGACTGTGATGGAGATAACGTTTTATGGATCCCTCTACCCTGCATCAAAAGCTCCTTGAAGACAATGGCCAAGTCTTCCCATTTACATAACCCCAGATCCTAGACATAGGTTCTCAAAGTTGACTAAATAAATAAATGAAGTAAAAATGAGATTTAAAAATATGCACTTAACTAGATTTCTATGCAAAATATCATAGAATGCATTCAGATTTTTGAACACATTGCTATGGGCAATTTAATGGGGGATATCTTAGACTATAAGATCTCTCAGAAAAATACTGTCACTTTTGGTTGAGGTGACAACTGAACCACTCCCTGATGTAGAAGGTAGAAATGAGAAGGAAATCACCTCAGATGTGGCAGGCAGGCATTAAGGTTAACCACTAAGACTGATCTTTATTTATTCATCCATGATCATCCAGTCACTTTGAGTGCTTTGAGAAATCCAGAAAACAAAATATATGGTCCCTATTCTCGGGGATTTTAGGATTTAACTGAGCAGATAAGAATTTTTGCATATTCTTATACTGAGGGACACATCTGAGCTAACAGGCGATTCTGAGCATGCCGTTCAAAACAATAATTCCATTTCATCCTGCATAGAATCCAAAGGAAGGCCTGGATAAGAGTGGAGAAAAGTGGGTACAGTCTGAGTCAAGCAGACACTGTCAAGGCCCTGGGGTGTTTTGGGGTTATTTTTGAACTAGAGTGAGATACAAGGTGCACACAAATCCATCCAGAAGTCACTGAGGGAAGAATAAGTATTTGGAGGTACTCCTTTCCAACCCTGCAGACACAGAAGGTTCCTTCTTTTTCTCTCTTAGCAGCCTGCCTATGCAAGGTTGCCTCTCCACTTCTGGAGGTAGAGGAAATATCACAGAGGATCTGACTCCCTGAAGAGCTGCTGATGGACTGGTGAGACAAGAGAGTTAGCTCCCCTCGAGGACCAGAGGAAATAAGACAAGAGAGGCAGACAGGTAAAGGTCTACTCCTTTCTCTCCCCTATGACCTCCTGAGGTGTGGTTCTTTTCTGGAGAAGCCCTATGTGTTGAGTGAACACAACTACGGAGCAACACACCATGTCCTTCAGCAGCCGGTTTGTAGCAATGAGCACTAACGGAACTCTCGAATTGCTTCACATCTTTCCCAGCTCAATTCCCTTCTCCCCTCACACTCACTGCCCTGGGCTGGTAACACTTAAATCCTTGTCTCAGGATCTGATTTCCAGAAGCTCCAGGTTAAGACATTATCTTATTCTTTGTTTCTCAATCACTGTAATTCTTTAATAAATATTTTCTGAACAACTCTGTGAGAATATTATAGAAACAGAATATAATCCAAGCTAGTTGTAATAGATGACTTCACATGCAGCCTTGGAATAAAGACCACTGTGGTTCTCAAATAATGCCTAATACTTAAACAGTTCTCACTATGAGATGTATTCTAAGCATATTACATAGATTAACATAATTACTGCTTACAATAGCCCACGAAGGGGTGTGATACTCCTCCTCTTGCCAGGTGAACACACATGACAAGTGTCTCTTTAATTCCTTATGTAAAGGCAGTTAGTATCACCTAATATCACACTTTTTGGTGTCTTTCTTCGTGTCATCTGCTCTTTTCTTCCTCAGCCTTAGCTCCCTGGTCTTGGACCTCCAGTATAAGCACCCAGCCTTATTCTGCTTTCTAGATGATCAAGGAAGAAATACACTAAACTTAGGACTCAATTTTAAAACTGTGCATTTAATTTCAAAAAGTTAGCTAAACCTTACTAGAAAATCATTCAGTCAGCTTTACATGAACCTTCCATGCAAAAAGATCGTCAGTATGCCCAGCCAAACAGTGATGGCTTTACCAAAGTAGCGTGTTGGTGCCTGTGTCATAATGGTAGCTCTGTAAGAAAATGCACATGGGAGATGGATTTTAAGTATAATTCTAGTAGAAATTCTTCAGAAGAGAAAAACTACAGCCCTCATCGACCACTGCTCTCATTCCAATAGAATGAGATTGTTGCCATCCATTGAAAAAACTTAAAACAGTTTGCCTGTTCACAAAAAGTACACAGTATCTTTCCTTTTTTCTTATTATACTTATCCTGGATCACACAGAAATTAAGGCAATCTATAAGATATATGAAATACATTATTAAAGAAAATATCAGGAGTGAACAGTCAGAACTTTGAGATGGTAGCTCTTCAGGTTCAGTCTTAGTTAAGAAATGGGAGTAGGACTGAAGTTCATTCATTTAATCAACAATTGACTGTCCTGTTGCTAGTCACTGCACAAAATGCACACAACACAAAGACCACTAAAGCACTGTATGCCTCAAAGAAGGTTATCATCTAATGGAGAAGCTGTGATAAGAGGATACATGTTCTCTCTGAATTTGTGCAAAAGTATTTGAGGGCTAGGATGAGAGAAAAAGCTGTAGCAGATAGGATGCTATGCTTAAATCTCATGGTCATTCAGAGAGCTTCAAGAGTTCTTTGTGTTTCTTTGGGTTTCTTTTTTCCTTTTCTTGTTACCATAGTAAATGTTGTTCCCATCATAGGAATTAAAACACTTCAGAGTTGCATCAAAAAAAGGATGAGTGATATAGGTAAAAATAAAGATAGAACTTGGTGTCAATGTTCATAGACACTCAGTTTCTACAGGGCCATTGAGGGCTTTCTCTGCTTATAAACTAAAGTGTATGGGGACTCAAAGATTAGTTTCAACATAAAGATTATCATAAAATTGTCCTAAAAGCAGCTTCTTGGTATAGTAGGAATGGAGCAGAGTAAGTACCTGTTGTATGCAGGTCCCTGAAAACAGTCATAAAATATATGGCATTTGAGATTGACTTTGATTATCTGTAAAAATGGCACCAAAAGTTTTACTGTCTTATCTACAACTAGTAATTGGTGCTGGAAGCAGGATTCAAACTGGTCTGTTTCCAAAACCAGCCATGTTTCTGTTATAGTCAGGCATCCCCCCTCATATCAGTCAAGATAATGTCTGGTGCTGTCACTTACTGTGTGACTTTGAACTTGTCACTAGAAACCTGAAGCAAGAAGAAACCTGGGAAATGTAGCTCAGCTCCTCCATTTCAAGGATGAGGAAACAAATTTCAAACAAGCTTAAAGAAACAGAGCTGAGAGCATTTGACAGGTTTTGTTGTTTTCTACTGAGAGATAAGAAATTCCATTAACATGCTTAGTGCCTCTAGACAAACTTAGTTATACCGTTTGCTGAAATATCCTTGAAATACCTGTAAGAAAAAAAATCAATTTAGAATAACTGTCATTTTTACTCTAAATGCACCTCAGGTAAGAAAGACATCTGCTAAATCTTGCCCAAACAATACCCAGAAGATTCTTTTCTGAAGATTTTTAAGTAAATGCCGAAGTCAACAGAGATGGAGAGTGTCTTTAGTTGGGGTGAAACTGCTGCATTATTTATTATCTCATTATGAACCTACATATTTTAATAAGTTCCCTTCCCCTATGGCCCATTCACCAGAGGGTTTAAGATAGAAGAGAAGGTCATGAGAAGAACAGTAAGGAATATGTCCATGCTGAATGGAATGTGAAAATCCAGTTTGGGAGCACTCTTATCAGGTGGCTACTTCTTCACTCCCTTACCAAAATGAAAAGCAGAGAACACAAAATCCAAAAGCACTTGCTCCCCTACACTTCATTACTTTTGGACCATGTAGCATGGGAAAAAAAGAAACTTTGCTTTGTAATTATCTGTTTCAGATAGTTAATGCTGTTCAATACCTGTCAGCTTGTTAAAATTTTTAAATGAAATCCTTCCTTAAAATAGGAGCTTCAGGGGTGCCTAGGTGGCTCAGTCAGTTAAGTATCTGCCTTTAGCTCAGGTCATGATTCCAGGGTCCTGGGATCAAGTCCTGCATCAGGCTCCCTGCTCACTGAGGAGCCTGCTTCTCCTTCTCCCTCTGCCAGTCACTCCATTTGTGCTCTTTGGCTCTCTGTATCTGTCAAAGAAACAAATAAAATCTTTTAAAGTATGAGCTTCATAGATATAGATATAGATATAGATATATAGATATAGATATAGATATATCAGGAAAAACTCTAACCATGGCTTCTCTGCTGAATCTTATTTACAACTGCCTCCAGTATTCACTCAGTTTTCCTATCAGTACCACCATCAGGTTTGAACATATTCCAAACCTAACTTTCCAGATCCATACCATTCCCCATCCACCCTCTGTAAACCAACATCTACAGTTATTTGACTGCCACTACCATTATCCTAGCAAGCTACGTTCAGAACTCTCAGATTTTCTATCTTCTTACATTCTGCTACCCAATCCTGTAACTAATACTTGAGTATTTGTGTCTATTTCTTTCTAAGATGTTCTCAGGGGCTTCAGAACCACTTGCAGAGCCACCCAGGCTCTCTAACTGGTCTCCCTATCTCATCTCCACTCTTACCAAGTAGCAGTGGATAGGCCAAATTAATTAATGAACACAAAAACTGTCAAATCTGAAACAGAAGTAAACACTACACATGACACACAATGAAGGTATAAAGCAGATTACTTGTCGATGCCTAAAGTTCTAGAATTAGCAAAAGAATGTTTTTGATAGCAATTTCTCACCATCCCCCAGAGAGGAGTACTTGGGTATAGCTCAACACACCAGGGGTTGGGCTCCAGAAGATAAGCACAGCCGTGCCGCCCCCCAACCCCCTGCCTTAGTTCTATTTATTTATAGAGCACTAGAGGAAGAAGGAAAAGGAAAACACCAATTATTCTCTAATAATGAGGATTAAAAGGCCCTGAGCTCACATGGTGAGAGAAAACAGCCTTGCTGGCAAAAGAAACATCCAGCTCCCAGGGTTAGTCTCTTAGGAGAGAGCATACCAACATCAGTATCAGCTAGACCTTGTCACTCTTTTTGCTGAGACATTTATCCTTAGTCTACCTGAGGGAGCCACCTGGACCACCTGGACATTCAGCAGACAAAGCAGGTACGTCTTACTTCAAATCAAATTCATTTTCACAGCCTAACTCAAAGCTTCTTGATTCTTCATCACCTAGAAAGGGCAACATATTTCTCTAGCATAGTAAACAAAATGTATTTCCAGGAAGTTATTAGTCCATCCTTTAATACGCCGCAGTATCATCCTATTTCCGTGAAGATGTTACCTGCTTTCCCTCCATATCAACCCTATCTTCAAAGAGCAGTCTTCCTCCTTTGAACTTCCACTGCATTTGTTTTACCTCTCTGGTTCTTTTCATACTCTTCCCTGTATTATAAGACTCCATTAATCATCTTTTTTTTTTTTAAGATTTTATTTGTTTGACAGAGAAAGACACAGTGAGAAGGGGAACAAAAGCAGAGGGAGTGGGAGAGGGGAAAGCAGGCTTCTCACCAAGCAAGGAGCCCGATGTGGGGCTCGATCCCAGGACCCCAGGATCATGACCTGAGCCAAAGACAGAGGCTTAACAACTGAGCCCCCATTAATCATCTTCTTTACAGCCTACTTTCTCACACCTCCACACCTGTTTGTGGGTTAACGTATCTAATTCAAATGTAAAACACAGTGCAGAGTCCAGTTTAAGACAGTGACAAAGGCTCCTGAACTCACCTCCCCACAAGAATGCACCAAATCTACAGCTACACACAAAACAATTCCCTCTGAAAGAAATCCAGAAACTAGCTGAGCAACTCCTACACATCAGGCAATAAGAAAAATCCCTCGTCGGGTGCCTGGGTGGTTCAGTCAGTTAAGTGTCTGCCTTCAGCTCAGGTCATGATGCCAGGGTCCTGGGATTGAGTCCCACATCAGGCTCTCTGCTCAGTGGGGAATCTGCTTCTCTCTCTATCCCTCACTCCTGTTCGTGGTCTCTCTCTCTCTCAAATAAGTAAATAAAATCATAATAAAAAAAAAAGATAATGTAACAATATGTTGTTGTTTTTTTAAAAGGAAGAAAAAGAAAAATCCCACTTCAAAATGGGTAGGAGAGGCTGAGACACAATCTCCCCATAAACTCCACCCACTCCACAGCAAAGTACAGTCAGAAGGAAACACAACCCCAGCTTCTTCCCAAGGAGTGAAGGGTTTGCACCCAACATCTAGATACCCAACTTTGAAAACTTCCACTTGAGACACAGGGTCCCAAAACACCTAGCTCTGAAAGCAAATAGGGCTTGCCTCTACAACACAAGACTATGGTAAACAAAGAAATAGTTCTTGGGGCATCTGGGTGGCTCAGTGGGTTGAACCTCTGCCTTTGGCTCAGGTCATGGTCTCAGGGTCCTGGGATCGAGCCCCACATTGGGCTCTCTGCTCAGTGGGGAGCCTGCTTTCCCCTCCCTCTCTCTGCCTGCCTCTCTACCTACTTGTGATCTCTCTCTCTCTCTGTCAAATAAATAAATAATATCTTTTTTAAAAGATTAAAAAAAAAAAGAAAAAGAAATAGTTCTTAACAAGCTCGAGAGGACTTACTGTGGCAATCACCCACCTCCTGCAGAGTCCAGCAGCTCACTAAAACACCCAGTTTTTCCCTGAAAGCAGCTTATCTATATATATTAAGAGCTGGAGTCTGAGAATCAGGATTCTAATTTGACACAGGTCTAGGGGCCAACTGCAGTCCTCTCCAGAAACTCAGGAGGCTGGCATGTGCCACCTTCACACTGTTCCCATGCCCTGACCCAGGTCACCAGTGTCATATGTCTGACATCCCATCTTTTTTGGCTGCAAATAAAAGATCATACCCCCTTGGTCTTCTGCTCTTGGTGGCCAGTGATTTTTCTGTTCATGGGTCTCACAGTAAAGAAGGAAACAGTTCTTGACTGGCTATCTCCCTAGAACTGAGCACAGTGTCACTCAACTCTGAGGCTTTCCCTGAGGAAGGCCAATTTTCCTATCTTGGGGACTGCATCAGGGTGTCTGTCCTCTAGTCTGACACACACTTAAAGGCTGACTGCAACACCCTCCAGAGATGAGGGAGATGCCATCTTCACATTCACGTTCTGCCCACATAAAAGGAGCCTGGGCATACATCTGGCATCCCAGCTTCTGTGGCTGCTGCCCTGAGGACACATCCCTTGAGAGCCTGGCTGGTGGCCAGCAGGGCTTGTGTTCATGGGTTCAGTGGCACTGCAATGAACAAAGAGATAGTTCTTGGCTATGTGCCCAGCCAGAGGCTGGGCACAGAGGGAGCTGAAAGAGTCGCCAACCTCCTATTTTCCCCTGGAAGTAGTATATTTACGTACTTTAAAAACTGCTGCCAATGGTCCAGCTTCAAATCAGCCTGCATCTAGGTGCAGACTGAGATCCTTCCTTTTGGGACACTGATGGTCTTGACACAACCTCAATTAGTGGGAGCCACTAAGAACAAAGAAAGCTGCTTAAGCCATCACAAAAGTTTGAGAGACAGCCAAGATCTAGGGCTGGAATAATAATAAGTTTCTTCTATATGGGACTTCTCCTTCCCCTGGTAGAGATAGCAGTTTTATCTAATGCACTAACCAATGTAGAGTCAAAGAAATTGAAGAAGACAGGTTTCAAACCAAAAGATAATAAAACCCCAGAAACAGACCTTAATGAAAGAGAGATAAATGATTTACCTGATAAAGAGTTCAAAATAGTGGTCATAAAGGTGCTCACTGATATCAAAAGAATAACACATAAAGAATTTTAAGAAATATAAAAGATAGGAAAGGACCACAGAGTAATCACAGAACCAAAGAATACAGTAATTGAACTGAAAAATTCCACAAAAAGTTTCACTTACAGACTAAAACAGTAGAAACAAGGATAAAGCAACTTGAAGACAGGGCAGTGAAATTCCAATAATCAGAGAAACAAAATAAAAACAGGATGAAAAGAATAAATATAGCATAAGAAACTTATGAGACATCATTGAGTGGACCCATATTTGTATGATAAGGATCCTGGGTGGGCGGGGGGGTGGCAGAGAAAAGGCTGGAGGGAAGAAGCAGAAAGCTTATTTGAAGAAATAATGGCTGAAATTTTCCCTAACCTGAGGAGAGAAAGAGACAACCAAATCCAAGAAACCCAGAGTTCCAAATGAGATGAAATCAAAGACACACAACTAAGACACATTATAATTTATTTGTCAAAAGTTGAAGACAAGGAGAGAATGTTAAAGGTAGCAAGAAGGAAGAAAGAAAACACACACACACACACACACACACACACACACACACATACAGAGTTGTTACATACAGGGGTAACTGCTATAAGACCATCAGAAATTTCAGTCAAAACTTTGCAGACCAGAAGGGAGTGCCAGAATATATTCAAAGTATTGAAAGAAAAAAAGTGAAATGATAGAAAATATATCCCTAAAAGAAATCCATCTTAGCTATACTTATATCAAACAAAATGGACTTTGAGACAAAGACTGCAATAAGAGACAAGGATGTTCATTATATAACGATAAAAGGATCAAACCAACAAGAGTATAGGACATTTGTAAATATTTATGCACCCAAATATATAAAGCCAATTTTAACAGACATAAAGGGAGAAATAAAGAACAATACAATAATACAGGATTTCAATACCTCAGTTTCATCAATGGATAGATAATCCAGATATAAAATCAATAAGGAAACACTGGATATAAACTACACATAGACCAGATGGATTTAACAGAACTTTATAAAACATTCTACCCAAAAGCAGCAGATTGCACATTCTTCTCAAGTGCATATAAAATGTTCTTCAGGTTGTATCATATGTTAGGTCACAAAATAAGTCTTAATAAATTTAAGATTGAAATCATATTAAGCATTTTTTCTGACCAAAGTAATATGAAACTAGAAATCTGACCAGAGTAATATGAAACTAGAAATCAATTACAAGAAGAAAACCGAAAAATTCACCAAAATGTAGAGATTACATAATATGCTACTGAACAACCAATGGGTCAAAGAAAAATAAAAAATCCTGTGGCAAAAATGGAAATACTATATCCCAAAACTTAGGGCATGCATCAAAGACACTTTTAAGAGGGAAGTTCACAGTGATAAATGCCATTTTCAAGAAATATGAAAGATAAATGAACAATATAACTTTACACTTCAAGGAACCAGGAAAAGAACAAACTAAACCCCAAGGTAGCAGAAGGAAAGAAACAACAAAGATGAGAGCAGAAATAAATGAAAAAGAGACTAACAGGACAACAGAAAAAAGCAATGAAATTATGAGTTGATTTTCTAAGAATGTAAAAAAATCACAAGAAATCACAAAACCACTAACCAAGAAGGAAAAAGAGGACTTGAATAAAATACAATCAGAAATGAAAGACACATTACACCTGATACTACACAAATACAAGGATCATGAGAGACCACTATGAGCAATTACAGGCCAAACTGGACAACCTAGAAGAAATGGAGCAATTCTTTTTTTTTTTTCCTATTTTTTTAAATTTTTTATTTCTTTTCAGCGTAACAGTATTCATTGTTTTTGCACCACACCCAGTGCTTCATGCAATCCGTGCCCCCTCTAATACCCACCACCTGGTTTCCCCAAC
>NW_022631006.1:15343359-15422584 GCF_010015895.1 Lontra canadensis
ATAGCATGGAGGACAAGGGGAGATGGAGAGGAGAAGGGAGTTGAGGGGAATTGGAAGGGCAGATGAACCATGAGAGACTATGGACTCTGAAAAACAATCTGAGGGTTTTGAAGGGGTGGGCGTGGGAGGTTGGGGGAACCAGGTAGTGGGTATTAGGGAGGGCACGGATTGCATGGAGCACTGGGTGTGGTGCAAAAAATAATGAATACTGTTACGCTGAAAAAAAATAAATTTTTTTTTAAAGTGATAATATCTTCTTTGGGAGATACAAGACATATTGGTGAGGGAGAAAAGGAAAGAAAGGAGTAAAGTGTGATGTGATGCCTTCCCACACTGGCTTCTACTCACAACAGGCTGTGAAAAGACAAAGCAAGATAAGCAGCAGGTACGTTCCCTCGGCACATACCCAGTGCTGCTTTAGAAAAGTTACATATTAAAAGTGATAATTACAGTAGCCCAAGGAGGGAGGGAATTTAGGAATTCATGCTCCTCTTCCTCCCATCTTTCCTTTGTCCATTGTCAAAACTCCTCCCGCACCCCACCCCCACCCCAGGGAGTTGACTCCCCTGTACTTCTGGGTTGTCATCTAACTCCAGCTTGGGAGACCAGATCCTATGCACTGCAGTGTGTGTCTCATTTTATATTACTTTTCCGTTGCTGTATGACAAATTACCACAACCTGGCTTCATAAAACACAGTTATCTCTGTTTCTGTGGGTCAAAGTTATCTCCGTCTCTGCGGCTCCTCTATTCAGGGTGTTATAAGACTGACATCCAGGTGTCAGCCAGCTGCATCCTTATCTCAGGGCTTGACTGGGGAAAGATTTGCTTCCATCCTCCTTTGGCTTGTTGACAGAATTCATTTCTTTGTAGCCAGAGGATGGAGGTCTCTGTTTTCTTGCTAGCTGTTTGTGGGGGACTATTTCAGTTCCTAGAGACCGCTCTTGCGTCTTTGCCAAGCTGCCCTCCTCATAGTGCGGCAGCCTGCTCCTTCAAGGCCAGCAAAAGCATCTGGCACCCCATCTTCTGGTAAAGGACTCTACTGATGTTTTCCAAGGGAGGATGGATCACAGAACCGATTGAAAGTGTATGGGGAGTGAGGCTGGGAAAAGACGCCCAGAACCAGTAATTGATACCTGCCCTTTAATTAGATGCTTTATTTTCGCCCCCCACGACTGCCTTGCACACGCAGGCTGTTCTGGCGCTGTGTTCCTGTGGCAGCCAGATAGGTAAGCCTTCATCTGCACCACTTACAGGTCATTAATTGTTCCTGTGCAAAATGAAAGTCCAAGAAAACAAACCACAGACCATAAGCACCTATGTAGTGATTTAAGTAGGAGTGACGGATCCTGTGAGTTGATACTGAGACTGGGCTCTTGGATGAGGCACCACTGACCCTGATGTAGCTTTAAGTCACACTAGCTGGATGCAAAGGGGTCTGATCCCAGGACTCTCTAACGCACTGCAAATAGATTTTTTGGGGGGGTTCACTGCCAAGCTTTTGGGCTTTGTTACTGTACTGATACCTCAAATTCAAACTTCAGTTTCTGAGAAAGGCAAGTCAGCATCCTCAAAATGCCTGACGGGTCTATATGCAACTCTGGCCTCCAGTCTTCCCAAAAACAGACACCGCCGGCTCCAGCAACCAAATGCTGCTAAAGACAATTCCAGTGGCACCAACCAGCTGGCTGGCCCCCCACCCAGGACTGCCAGTGCCAGCTGGAGCAGTGCCTCACACGAGGGAAATGTTCCCTCTCTCCTTTGTCTGACCCAGATAGGACCCAGGGGATATAGGGCTTTTTGTCTTTCAGGTTTGGTCTCAGAGTGGGTTTGGGAGAAGTGAGCTTTAAAGAAACACCTTAAAAATTGTTTCTCTCACCACCTGTGAAGGAACCTCACCTGACTGATGGCTATTTCCCTAAGAACGACGCAGCAAGTCATGGGGCTTTGAATCTCTGTGCCTTGCCATTGGCGTGTTACCAGAAATCCTCTCATTCCAAGTCTGACTGTGATAGTATCAACATGACAGGCATGCAGCCCTCATACCCACTAAGCCCTCAGGTGGGTCTGGTTCCAGAAAACCTGCCATGGTAAGGGCTGGGGGGACCTGTTTGCCTGAACCTCAACAAGGTCATGTTCATCCTCTTCCTGAACCCCACGTCTGTGCTCAGGGCTTGAATTATTAGTCCCAACTCTGGCCAAAGACAAGCTTCCCTCCAGACGCAAAGGGCAGGAGATAGTAATCTCCATAGCCCAGCTGGCCTTGGTAACCTGTGAGCTTTAATTGGAGAACCCTGGGCCAGGACAAGCAACAGTGTCTTCAGGATCACAGAATATTTTGACCAGTTTAATGGGAGTACCATACGGAGTCAAGATAAGCAGCATTTCAAGGTTCATATGAAGCAATGCATATTTTTAAAATTAAAATGTATTTATCTACATAGATGAGCTTTGCTGAGAAGTTAGGTCTGTTATAGACCAGAAACCACATGTTATCATTTCATGTTTTCTTATTTTTTTCTTAGATATTTCTATTTACAGTAAACACTGTTAGTAGATAAATAATGTACCTATATATTTGTTTCCAGAGTGTTTTTTATTCAAGGGATATACTCCCTCAACTTACACAAAGAAATACCAAGTATCTATCACTATTTGGTTGTAAAGTGAATAGTCAAATTGGAGGGGGTATGGCTATCAAACTGCAAATACTAGGTTCACAAAATAAAAAGCATGTTCAAACAAATGAAAAAAGGACTCCTCTAATCAGTTAAACCCACATAGAGTAATTTCCTCTTGATTAACCAAAATTAGTGGGCTAGAATCAAATCATGGGAATGATACTCCATCATATTCACAGGTTCTGCCCAAGGTATATACAGGGCATGTATATCACAGGCAGAATCTTGGGCTCCTCTTAGAATTCTGCCTGCCACATCCAATTCCAAAAGCAGAAGAGCAGCCAGGGGTTGCTGGGGCATCAAAAAGAGAAAGGAGGAAGCCAGAAGACACGAAGAACACATACATTGTTTCTGTCTCAATACACTGACCTTAGTCAATTTTCACTAGTATTTTCTCCATGTGAAAAGTGGAAAAACTAAAGCTAAGAACTTGTACTTTTGGTGGGAAGAAGCGTTAAGTCAGGGTGCCTATTAGCTATCATTTATTCCTATTTTCTCTATGTTGTGCGTGCTCTCCACAAACTGTCCACTGGACAAACTACGGAGTCGGTCTTCAAAGCCTCATTTTCCAGCTGAGGCTATCCATCTTGTTATCACCTCTAGACCCTATACCATACTTAGAATAGTGACTCATATAAAAGTATATTTTAAATGGTGGCTATTAGCTTAAGTGTTGTATAAAGAGTTGTAGGTCACTTTTGGCTAATCATTCTTTTATATTTATATAAAATTTAAGCTGTATGGACGAACAAGAATCCCCATGCCTGCCCCAAAATTAAAAATATAAGTTAGGAAAACAGTGTGGAGATTCCTCAAAAAATTAAAGATAGAGCTATGACCCAGAAATTGCACCACTGGGTATTTACCCCAAAGATACAAATGTAGTGAAAAGAAGGGGCACCTGCACCCCAATGTTCATAGTAGCAATGGCCACAATAGCCAAACTGTGGTAGGAGCAGAGATGCTCTTCAATAGATGAAAGGATAGAGATGTGGTCCATACACACAAAACATATAATCATGTCAAAAAATGGGCAGAAGACATGAACTGACACTTCTCCATGAACACATACAAATGGCTATCAGACACATGAAAAAATGTTCATCATCACTAGCCATCAGGGAGATTCAAATCAAAACCACACTGAAATACCACCTTACACCAGTAAGAATGGCCAAAATAAACAAGACAGTAAGCAATGTGTGTTGGAAAAGATGTGGAGAAAGGGGAACCCTCTTGCACTGTTGGTGGGAATGCAAGTTGGTGCAGCCACTTTGGAGAACAGTGTGGAGATTCCTTAAGAAATTAAAAATAGAGCTTCCCTATAACCCTGCAATTACACTACTGGGTATTTACCCCCAAAGATACAGATGTAGTGAAAAGAAGGGCCATCTGTACCCCCAATGTTCATAGCAGCAATGGCCACGTTCGCCAAACTGTGGAAAGAACCAAAGCGCCCTTCAACAGATGAATGAATAAGGAAGATGTGGTCCATATACACTATGGAGTATTATGCCTCCATCAGAAAGATGAATACCCAACTTTTGTAGCAACATGGGCAGGACTGGAAGAGATTATGCTGAGTGAAATAAGTCAATCAGAGAGAGTCAATTATCATATGGTTTCACTTATTTGTGGAACATAACAAATAGCATGGAGGACATGGGGAGATGGAGAGGAGAAGGGAGTTGAGGGAAATTGGAAGGGGAGATGAACCATGAGAGACTATCGACTCTGAGAAACAATCTGAGGGTTTTGAAGGGGCAAGGGGTGGGAAGGTGGGTGAGCTGGTGGTGGGTATTATGGAGGGCACATACTGCATGGAACACTGGGTGTGGTGCATAAACAATGAATTCTAGTACACTGAAAACAAATTTAAAAACTTAAAAATTAAAAAAAAAAAAAGATGTGGTCCATATACAAATGGAACATTACTCAGCCATCGGAAAGGATGAATACCCAACTTTTGCATCAACATGGACAGGACTGAAGGAGATTATGCTGAGTGAAGTAAGTCAAGCAGAAAAAGTCAATTCTCATATAGTTTTACTTACTTGTGGAAGATAAGGAATAACATGGAAGATATTAGGAGGAAAGGAAAAGTGAAGAGGGGGACGGAATCAGAGGGGGAGACGAACCACAAGAGACTGTGGACTCCCAAGAAACTGAAGGTTTTGGAGGGAAGCGTGTTGGGGGATTCGGTGAGCCTGGTAATGGGTATTAAGGAGGGCATGTATTGCATGGAGCACTGGGTGTTATACATAAACAATAAATCTTGGAACACTACATCAAAAACTAATAGTGTATTGTACAGTGACTAACATAACACAATAAAAAAATTAAAATTTATAAGAGATATAAATTAGGCAAACAACAATCTTCTTTAAAAGTATTAAGGAGGGCACATATTGCATGGAGCGCCAGATGTGGTGCATAAACAATGACTCTTAGAACACTGAAAAAATTAAATTTAAAAAAACCTCCAACTGCTTGTGATACTATTTTAAGTATTAAACGTAAATGAAGAAAATAAAATCTTAACTTCACTGATTGTGTGTGTGTGTGTGTGTGTGTGTGTGTAGATCTACAAAATGCATATACTAATTTTAAGTGTAGAGCTCCGGGCAGGAAAGCCGTATGTTCTTCCCCTTGATCCTATCAGAACTTCAGAACAGACTACTTGCAGTACTACTTTCAAGATAATTAATAACGTATATCTCCCAAAAATGCAAATTCAGAATTGGCAATTTATCTTTTTTTCTTTTTAATTATAGAGCTGCTATTATTCCCACCCATCCACAGCTCCAGTCAGGGATTTTTTTTTTTTTTTTTAACCAGTTCAGCTTCCTTATGTCCCTCCTTTCCTTACTTTCCTCTCCTAGCCTTTGCTGCTGCACAAAAATAAAAGCAAAACAAAACACTAAAAATGACCAGATTAGAGGAATCTGAGATACAATGGCCAACTGTACCTTAGCAATATTCCTTCCAGAGAGAGAATTACCACAGTCTGGTGCCCCTTAATCCTTTTTAAGTGAAAGTATCAAGTCTCCAAACAGAACATACACAAGTTGAAACTTATGGAAATTTCAACTCTAACAGTCAGTTTGGGTGAAATCATGCATTGATAACAATCTCAGTGTCCTAAAACAGCAGAGGTTTACTTCTCCCTCACTCTGTATTTTCATCATGAGTCAGCTGTGGCTCTGCTCCATGGATCTTTGTGTTGAGGCCCAGACTGACACAGCAACCCTCACTGGAGTATTTCTCATTTTATGACACAGTGAAAAAGGGGGCCGAGGCTCAGTCAGTTTAGCATTCGACTTTTGATCTCAGCTCAGGTCTTGACCTCAGGGTCCTGAGTTCAAGCCCCACATTGGGCTCCATGCTGGGCGTGCAGCTACTTAAAATGGACTGGGGGAAATGGGGCATGGCCAAGTAGTAGACTATGCAATGGTTTTTAAATCTTCTGTTCAGGAGTGACACCCATCATTTTACTCATTGGCCATTTCGCTTCATGTAATGCATATAGTGGAGACGGATACCAAAGGAGTAGGTGGGGATATGTGATCCTTCCCTATAGGCAAGCAGTAATGTTCTGAACAACAGAAATGGTCATGGATAATTCATATTAATGCTGTAAGGTAAATTACTCCACCACACTCAAAGTAAAGTAACATAACATTTCTCTGTATATCACCAATGAAACAACTCCTCAAGTAAATGATTTTGGACCTTCCACCAATTTTGGTACACGGAATCCTTGAGCAAGGCCCATGTGTATTTAGATAAAGGCCTGGATGATGGAAGCCATAGCCCAACAGCACAAGGTGACACTTCCAGCAACAAGAGCAGTGTAACAACCATGGGATAAGACCTCTCTTTCTAGCCCTAGTGATTCATCTAGGGTCTTGCATACCCGGCTGGTCATTGTGTGTCCAGTGTGATCCATTCAAAGTCAGACAATTCTGCTGGCAAGTGTACTCTATGGCAATATCGCCCTATACACAGGGGATATTAACACTCACAAAACACTTACTACACAGCTTACAGATACATGGCGGACAAATATTTAGATTCAGCCACCTCTAAGGTACCCTTTTCAGGTTAGGCTCAAATCTACTCTTGGAACCTGGTAGTGTGATAGTCTGATCCTTTCCCAAGTCTGAGGAGCTCAGTATCACAGAGAGGGAATCTTCTTCAACCTTGTAGCATTATTCCTTTCTGTCTCAGAATAGTACCTCTTAATTTTCCATCAGCCTTATGGTAGATGCTGTGGTATACCACAGAAATCCCCCTTCAGGACTAAGGCACACATACCCCCAGCCACAAGGGGTGTTGGCTGTTGATGGCTCACAGCAGTGTCCCTATCCAGACACTGCCCTTGACTGAAGGAAGCTGCACGTATTACTTTTCCACCCCAGGGGCAACCCACACTGATGTGCTGGTACAAAAGACTGGCCCCCTATCTAAAGTGGGAAACTGCTGAAGGGCCTAGTTTTAGAGTTCCTCACCATATTGGCTAAAATGGCTATTACAACTACATTGCAGTTCAGCTTCTCCCTTGGCCCAATTCTGCATCCATGGCCCCTCAAAAGGTGTTCACCTAGACAGCACACCCAAATAGACATGCTGGATGAAAATATCAGTGTCTGAGTGTTTCCTAGGGAACCTGATGTGTAACAGTTGGTACTGGAGATGATCCTACAAAGCAGACTCTCATGGATTTTGGAGCTCTCTCACTAACCAGCTGGTAAAGAGGAGCCCTTATTGGTAGGTAGCAAGAGGAGTATAAACAGTTCCTGACTTGTTATAGTGGTGTAATTGTCGAAAACGTTTATGAGTGATGAAATGGAATGGGTTATCAGCAGAAGGGAATGCACTATCAGATGAACACAGGAGGCATTTGAGAGGTACAGGAGAGGTAGTCATTATAAGGTTATGGAATCTGTTGATGTTGCTGGGTGCATGCAAAGCACTGAAGAAAGCAATGAATTGGATCATTAATCACCAACTTAAGGCAAAATATGAAAACCAGAAGGCCTCCCTCATAACATAAGGAGACTTAACTCCTACAGGCATAGAGCAGGAAAAAAACTAAGGCTTAGATCTAGGTCTTACTTATAACAAGAAAATGGAAAAGTTCCAAAAGCGATTGAATTCTCGACATCAACAAGTCTACTATGACTAAGAAAGTAAATCCTAAAAGCTCTCATCACAAGAAAAAACAATATGTAACCATATGTGATGATGGATTATTAAACATATTGGAGTGATCATTTCTTAATATATACATGTATCAAATCACTATGTACACCTAAATTCATGTAATATTATATGTCAACTCTAATTCATTAAAACTAGAAAGAAAGAAAGAAAAAGAAAAGTCAAGTCTTTACCTTAAAATCAGCATTCTGATTAAGAGGCAACCCCAAGGCATGGAAAAATATGGGTCAAGGCATTCAAAATCTTAAATTCCCTGATTCATCTAAAATTCATCCACTCCTCCCATGCTAAAGACCCTCATCCCTGAGGAGTCTAAAGAATCTAGAGTTGTGGAACAGGAAACACAAATTCTCTAAATGGAAACTAGGATAGTAAATGAGGACACTCCAACTTTCATTCCGTGGTTCCTAAGCCCATGGGTTCTATGTTTTGGCCCATTGCCTGACATAATGCCAAGTAATGGTCATTGATTCAGAATAGATCTCAGAGTCTAGAAAATGGCACTTCATCTTCACTAGGTACCTCCATGCTGAAGCAACTTCAAAGGCTGTTTCATTCAAGCCACCAGCTTCTGAGTGGTAGCTCAGAAGTGGTAGCTCAGACTCCTAGTCATAAGCTCACGGCCACAGCTTATTTGCTGTTAAGAGTGTATCTTGGGGAAATTATCATCAAACACTCTGTTCTCAGATTTCATTGCTGATTGAGGCTCTGAGAAGAAGAAAGAAAACATACCTGGAATATGTACCAATTCTAGCCACAATGAATCACTGTTCCTTCCATGGAAGAAAGGATCCAGTATTATCCTCAAAACCAAATGACTAGTTGATTCCTCAACAGAGGACACTAGATCAGGGGCTTAGCACTGGTCTTCATTGCTGGCAGGGTGGGCATTTGGTGGTAGCAGAAGGTAGATTAGTCTTAGCAAGCAGGAACTCATGCCATGGGGACCACATCGCCTCCATCTCTGCTATCATGGCTACTTTTACAAGTGCCCAGGCACATGGGTGGCCACTGACAGAAGCTGGCTAACACTAGTCAAGATATTCTGTGTAGTCAGCTATTCAATACCAACCTTCTGTGCTTCACATATTCTGGTAGATGCCAACATGTTATATAAAGACCTTCACATTTCATGCCAACAACGCCCTGCCTCTTCCTCAGACAACTTTTCTCTAATCTTCTAATCTTTCTCATTCCAGGCCTACCAAATAACCAACCAAGTCATCTTCACTTCCCATGGATTAGGGCCTGGGTCCCCCTTCAGTTAAGCCATGTAGAGCATCAGAGGTACCAAACAAGGGTGAGGGTTTTCTAGAAAGGGTGAGGGATTGGAAGAGGGAGGTGATGAGTATCAGTTGTGTTGTCAAGATCAGCTACAGCAACAGGAGCTAGAGGTATATCCCCCTGATTTTCTTTTTGTAAGTTTCCCCAGGAAAAGAAACTAACCAGGATCCTAGAGGACGTCTTCACAGGTAGTATGAACTTACTATATAGAACAAGTGGATCCAAGTGACACTAAAAATGGATCCTAATGGATCAAGACCAAGGCACTCATTTCGCCAGCCACGGGAAATATGTCTGCTACTACAGATGCACAACTGTGCTCTGCACGGGGAACTGCCCTCAGCTAAAAGAATCTGCTTTGATCAAGGTTATGCTCCTTCCCCAGCTGATCCATATGGAGGCACAAAGGTCTTGTCTCTTGGTCAGTTTGGTACTTCTCTGAAAGGCCATCCCAGCTGCACAGCAACATGTATTAATGATTGAGAATTGCAACCACATCACTGTTAAACTTCTCCCTCTGAAAATTCTGCTTTTCTCACTCCTTAGCAAGTGCCAGAGCATTCCCCAGTAGATGATCTTTTGTACCTAAATGTCAGAGTCAGACTCTGTGTTCACAGCACTCTACTCGTGACAGTTCTAGGGGTCCAACAAAGGCCTCTCGAGATGGTCCCCTTCTCATCTGTACCTTTCTTTTCTTGATGCACAAAATGGCAGATTTCTGGAAGCCAAAGCTACACATCTCAGGTGAGTTACAGAATGGTAAACTGTACCCATACCCATTCCTGCTAGAGCAAAGAAAATATTCGTATTGTCCAGTATTAGTGTTGTTCTAAAGGGTCCCAGAGAGCCTCTCTGGCTATTTCAAGAAAGAGAGCATTCTATCTCAGCAAAAACAAAAAATTAAAACAAACAAACAAACAAACAAACAAACAAAAAAACACTTAGATATGTCCAAGAAATTGGCCACTGGCCAAAAGAAACATGAAGAATATAACCAAGCTCGTTCAGGTACTGAGGAGTTTCATAATGACAGCATCCTAGCTGTTAGCCAAGTGGTCCAATGGAAACACTATGAATTGGGACCGGCCACAGTGTCTGTGAAAAGTCAGAAGTT
This sequence comes from Lontra canadensis, assembly GCF_010015895.1. Classification (NCBI taxonomy): domain Eukaryota; kingdom Metazoa; phylum Chordata; class Mammalia; order Carnivora; family Mustelidae; genus Lontra; species Lontra canadensis. Next base: position 15,353,661 of record NW_022631006.1, read on the forward strand.
ACTGATGTATACAAAGGTGTACAGGCTGGACTAAATGGCTTCATGCCAAAGAGGAGGAAAAAAAATGGAAATTTCCTTGGAATTAATTCAACAATAAAAATGAACAGATTTTCTATCAGTTTGTTGGAACGATTCTGACTCGGCTTTCCTAGATGCTAACAATAGTGCCTATCCCCTTCACGTTACCAAGCTGACAGTGGAAGTATCAGACTGTAGGAAATAAACTGGGAAAGAAGGAAAGAAATCTTACTTTTTTTTTTTTTTAATCCTTTCCTTTTCCACACATTGAAGAAAGAATAGTGATCTCCTTTTAACTTTGCTTTGAGACAGACAAATATTTTCTGGTAATTATAACTTCCAAGGCATGTCCTCTGACATTCTTTTACAGAATAAATGTCCACGGGGGCAGACTAGTGGCAAGGGGATAAATTTAAGTTCCAGCCTCTGGAGAGTCAGGCTTGTGGCTATTTCGGGTACAGTGACATTGCCAACTAGTGCATCTCTACATATATATTTACACATTTTTATGGATCCATAGAGAACTTCCATACAGGGTACAGATGACGACCTTTACGTCTACCTACTCTCATGCAGCTATTGCCTAGATCAAATTAGAAAAGGTTCCCATCACCCCAAAAGTTCCCTCATGCCTCTTTCCAGCCAACACACAACTCCCATCTACTGAAGGTAACAATTTTTATTGCACCCCCCCATCCCAGACTAAATATCAATGCTTCTTTTAAAGAAAAATTCAAGTCCCAAAAAATGGTTCCAAAGATGTGGGTTCTCTTCATTATAGATGAGGAGAAAGATAGGGCTGGAGAACAAAGACTTAGTATCTTCCTAGGAAAGGGAATCTAGGGAAAGTTGCCATTCCTTCTTTCTGTGTCTATGGCAGCAAGAAACACAAACCAAATTTAGTTATTAAGTGATACCATTAAGTTTTCAAATTATCTTGCTATATTATATCTCTTTTCTGCATCACATGGCCAAAGAGAAATATATCCACAGATATGAACAGTGGATCAGGAAAATCCAGAAGAGAAACCTGAGCTTCCTAAAAGAAATAAATAGGTCAACAACAGCCAAACTCTGTGGGCTAGTTGAGGGCCCAAACACCACCATGTAAACTAAATTAAATTGCCCCAACTTTAAGCTTACTTTCTGAGTAATTAATGAGAGTTACTGCTGTAAAGGCAGAACAAAGAAAACTTAAGCTTTAAAAAACAGACTGTGGGTTACAAAATGTAACAAATTAGAATGTGAACATGTAACTAATCAGTCCCCAGTGCATTGGGAAAGGAGGGAGAGCAGGGAAAGGAGGAGGAAGCAGGATACATTATTTCTCATTTTCTCCCCCCAAAGATACAAGAACCCCTCATCCCATCTCCCAATAGAGATGTGCCCTGGTATATCACTGGAAACCCAATGCTTCTCTGTGTCTCTTACTCTGAAACTGTCCAAATTGTTCTCCTTCTTCAAACCTCAGAAGTAGATGATTAGGCAGAATATGGTTTTCTACCCAAATGGAAAAGATAAACACCTTGATAATAAGTCCCATGTTTTTCCTTTCTGCTTCCAAACTAGGAAATTGTCTTCAGAGTTAACTTGGTTTTCAGCCCAGGCTTCAGTTGCTTGCCTTTTATATCCTCCTTCTAGACTCTGGAATATTTTTCACAAGGAGAATGGGAACTATTACATGTTCCTTATACATTTCATCTTTTTGTTATAAGCTGGGTCCTCTAAGAAGCCAACTCTGACGGAGTGTAGTATTTAGTATGTTTATTAGGGAGAGACTGTGGAACCCCTCAGGTAAACACAGATAGAAGGTAGGGCAAGGAAGCCGGAGTGGGCAGAAGTCAAGCTACAACACACGCCCAACAGAGAGCAAGCGAAAAAGATTTATTGTAAGGAAATGACTCACAAAATTGCAGAGGCCTGGTAAATCCGAAATCTGCAGAGCAGGCTGGCAGGACGGAACCCCAGGGAAGAGATGCAGTTCGACTCCAAAGGCAGTTTGCGGGCAGAATGTGTTCCTCCGGGAAGTCAGTCTTTGGCTCTGCAGGCCTTCAGGTGGTTGCTTTATACCCACCCATGTAATGAAGGACAATTAGCTTCACTGAACTCAGTCTCTTGATTTAAATGTTAATCTAACAAATACCTTCAAAGAAACATCTAGAATCAAGTGTGACCAAATATCTGGATATAGTGGTCTAGCCAAGTTGACACATACATTTAATCATCACACCACCCCAGAAAAGCACGATCCGGGGGAAAGACGGTTTTCTACAGCTGAGGCTCTCTGAAGGGACTCAAAGGTGAAAACTGTCTGCGGATGACATTCCCAGCAGCTGCGGCAGTGAATCTTCCCAGAGTGGAATCTGAGCAGAGCTTTTCTGGGTTCATCACACCTATGCGATTAATTACATGTATTCAACAATTAAATTTAGTGTTAAAAAGTTTATTCAGGGGTGCCTGGGTGGCTCAGCGGGTTAAGCCGCTGCCTTCGGCTCAGGTCACGATCCCAGGGTCCTGGGATCAAGTCCCGCATCGGGCTCCTTGCTCAGTGGGGAGCCTGCTTCCCTCTCTGCCTCTCCCTGCCACTCTGCCTGCTTGTGCTCTCTCTCTCTCTCTCTCTCTCTCTCTCTCTCTCAGTGACAAATAAATAAATAAATAAAATATTAAAAAAAAAAGTTTATTCAGTATGATGTTTCAAAGCAAAGGTTGATAAATATATATTAAGATATAGACATAAAGGACACAGAAACACCCTTTTTGTTTGAAAGAAATGATTAAGAAAGAGTGTTTGAAATACCTGAAATTATTGTTCGCATATGTGACAAACCAAAAGCAGAGTCTGTGCTGTCTTTACCACATGGAGTAGTTACCTCCTCTCATATAGTGAGCCTCTCGGTTGCTTGTATCTCTAATCCCTTTCAGGGCCAGATGCAGTGACCTCTTAAGGTGTCTGGGATGAAGAAGGGGGAAACAGCTTCGAGAAACTTATCCTGTGACTTAAGCAATTATTTGATATTTCCTGGAATCAACTAGTAAGTATTATTTAAAGATAATAGGTCAGTGATGAAGTTTTAGAATATAAGTGAAGTCCAGAGCCGATGAGCAAGAAAGAATTCTTAAGACACCACTGGGGCAAAAAGGTGATTTTCTTAAAGCACATGGGCAGAAAGATTTGCAGCCCTGTGATCCCAAGGAGTGGCTGATTATATTCTTGGGAGTTGGGGAGGTGAGAACAAAGGAGGTGTTCAGAAGGGCTGTCATACAGTAAAGAAAATTCCCAGGGGCGCCTGGGTGGTTCAGCGGGTTAAGCCTCTGCCTTTGGCTCAGGTCATGATCCCAGAGTCCTAGGATCGAGCCCCACATTGGGCTCTCTGCTCAGTGGGAGCCTGCTTCCCCCCACCCTCTGCCTGCATCTCTGCCTACTTGTGATCTCTCTCTTTCTGTCAAATACGTAAATAAAATATTTAAAAAAAAAAAAAAAACCTCTCAGGATAATGGAGGCCAGGTTATTGTCAGGCCAAGCTATTTTTTTTGGTTTGTTTGTTTCGTTTTATTTTTTCTCTAATGAGGTACCAACATGAAGACAGTTGGGGAGTTTTCTGGTAGAATGTCATACTCCTCCTGTCACACATCCTTGTCAATAGGCTGTAGGTTTAGAAGAAATTCAACTTTACTTACATTTCCTTCCACCTCAGCCTCCCTCAATTTTATGGAGGGAAGGATGATGTTAAGGGCTTCAGGAACTGAGTTATGTGTCTCTGGAAATTAGGTTATTGATAAGAAAGCTTCTTCTTTGTAAATCACTAGGACATTTGTAAACTGAGGGAGACTCTTATCGTTCAGGATTGTGATCTCTGCAGGTTAACTATTTGTTTTCCCTTTAGGGCAGCCAGGAGTGCCTGAGGAATGTCACATATATCCCATGGACGGAGGGGGGAGAGTTGCAGGATGTCAGCTTCTGTTTGCCCTCAGCTTGCCTTCTACTCCCTCATCATCAGGACTCAGCACAGAAACACAAATCCACAGAAGAGCTCAGCTGCCATTTCCCTCAGTTTGTGTGTCTCTCCAGCTTCTAGTAGCCATTCTATGAGACACGAGCGACCATCACCCCAGGAACCATTAAAGTGAATCCCTTAGGATCGACCACTTGGGATGGGCCTCACACCATTTTCTTCATCTAATGGAACTCACTCCTTGGAAGGATTCCAGCCTCAACTAATAAAATTTACATGGGATTGATTCCCCTCACTCTTTGGCCACAGTGATTGGCTCAGGAATGGACATGTGATGCAGAAAGAAATAATGAAATATTTACTGAAGTTTCTGGGAAACGGGGAGGGAGAATCCGTGTGCTGAAGGTGGATTTTTTGCAGCCACCCTGAGGATGAGTGGGATGACAGAGAAGAGCACAACTGATCCTCCGAATTAAAGACGACTTAAAGTTAATCCTACTTCTGGGTTTTTCAGTTATGTGACTCGGCAAATTTTCTTGTTTGTACTTTTATGAATTACATCATTCATACAAAGAAGAACCTAAAATATATGTGAGGTTTAATCAATTATAGGCTCTTCCCTAGATGCCAGAGAAACAGGGTAGGGGGCCTGGTAGGGGGTGCTGCATAGGAAGTGCTGTGCAGGGGGAGGAGCTGGGATTTGCTAAGGCCACACTCACTTGCAGCGGGTGCCCACAGCCTGGAGCAGGGACTTCAGCCTCTCTCACAATCAGGGCATGGTCACATGCACGGAAAGTGCTACTGTCAGAAAAGGGCTGCAAGCGCGGTGTTCAATGGCCACAGGGCCTCTACAAGCTCGTGGAGGACACAACCACAGCCCCATAAGCAACCTGGAGCTTCTCCTCACACAGGCGGTAGAAAGACTTGGAGTCCTGGGTGACCTGGTCTCATTGAAGAAATCTTTGGACCCGAATTGACTACTGTCTGCAGGTCTGGGTGAAAACAAGAAACTGAGAAGGAGAAATTGCTGAGACAAGAAGGAAAATTTGAGAAGATCCAGACGAGGTAAAGTGAGAGGACTGTGAAGTTTCTGAGAAGCTGCCACCTGGAGGTGGGGTGAAGAACAAGTTCAAATGGGAACTAAACCCTGAAATAGCCACCAACTATTTCTTCAAAAATAAAATAAGATAAAAGGGGTGCCTGGGTGGCTCAGTCGTTAAGCATCTGCCTTTGGCTCAGGTCATGATCCCAGGGTCCTGGGATCAATCCTCACATAGGCTCCCTGCTCAGCAAGAAGCCTCCTCCCTCTCCCACTCCCCCTGCTTTTGTTCCCTCTTTTGCTGTCTGTCTCTCTATCAAATAAATAAATAAATAAAATCTTTTTTTAAAATAAAATAAAAACAAGAGAGGGAAACAAACCACAAGAGACTCTTAACTCTAAGAAACAAACTGAAGGGGGTACCTGGGTGGCTCAGTGGGTTAAAGCCTCTGCCTTTGGCTCAGGTCATAATCTCAGGGTCCTGGGATCAAGCCCTGCATCAGGCTCTCTGCTCAGCAGGGAGCCTGCTTCTGCCTGCCTCTCTGCCTACTTGTGATCTCTCTCTCTCTCTGTCAAATAAATAAATAAAATCTTTTTTAAAAATTAAAAAGAAAACAACTGAGGGTTGCTAGAGGGGAGGTAGGTGGGGACATAGAGTAATTGGGGGATGGGCATTAAGAAGGGCACGTGTTGTAATGAGCACTGGGTGTTCATATGTAAGTGCTGAATCACTAAATTCTACCCCTGAAACTAATAATACACTCTATGTTAACTAAACTGAATTTAAATATATATATTTTTTTAAATCAGAATTGTGGTCACCCCACACGCATTAAAATTACCAGAAGAGCCCATTACACAGTGGGCAACAGTAAATGGACTGGACACTGTGAGGGTACCTATGTCTGTGGTGAACCTTGAGAGCCCCAACACCAAAAGCTACAAGCAGGGGTTAGCCCAGCAAGCTGCCAAGGGAATGGCCCCTACCACCTCTGAGACCATCTGAACCCACTCTCCCTCGAAAGCAGAATGGCAGAATCAGAGGAGCAATGAGCAAAGATGGGCCAGGACCCTGGCACCACTCCCAGCTCTGACCAAATAATGAAATTTTAGAGAGCATATGGGGACAGGGGCCTAAGCTGCACGTTCGCTCAGTCTTTGCCGTTATCACATGGGACCTTGCTGGAACAGTCCTGCTCCAAGAGTATCAGGCTATGGGTTTGATTAGCTGAATATCAGCAGATGGAAACTATCTAGATCCTGTTTAGGCTCTTCCTTCCCTGGAACGCTTTGGAGCAAATGGAAGAGCTAACCACTGTCTCTAGTACTGGGTTCTCTCTCATACAAACAGAACATTTGTAGAAATATTCTTTTCATTAAAAAAATTATAATAAACAAAAACAATTATAAAGCAAACACCAATGTAACCACCAAGCGAGGCAAGAGAGAATATTTCTACCATATCAGAAGACACCTGTATACTTCTTCCACCTCCCAGAGGTAACTCCTTGCCTAACTCTGATGATAATTATTCCTCTTCTATCCTGTATAGTTTCTGTTTGCCCTCCAGATATACTCTCCATCTTTCACCTTGCTCTGGACCCCATGAGAAATAAATATATGTATTACATTAGCAGATTCTCTTCTCCTCTGGTTATCAGTTGAATATGACCAAAGGGAGGGATTGGAGGAAAACTGGAATATTGGAGAGGAGAAACCAGGGAATTTCTTTGTCATTCAGACTCTAGGGCAGAGGCTGCCAGCAGCTGTGTCTCCTCTTTGAAGTTCCTGCCAGGAACAGCCCCTCGCTTTGTGTTTCCCTGTGCCATTATGGTTCCAGCCTTTACCCGAAGGCCCCAGGTTCTGGACTCTGGTAATAGTCCCAACTCTCTATGCTGGGAACAACAATCTCCAGTAAGAGCCACCTTCCCTCTGTGGTTTCTCCACTCTGACAAGATATACTTGCTCCCAAGTGATGGGTTAATTCCCTAGATAGATGACATTACCTAGGAGGCATAGCTCTGGTCTTTGTTGCTGGCAGGTTGGACATTTGATGGCAGCAGAATCTAGATAATTCCATTTGCTTATATTTTGTTTATGAGTTCTCTTCCTGAGTACAATTCTTTCACATCTTAGTAGGCAGTAGCAATATTATTAGGATATTAAAATTTTTATTGTGGGAGGGTCATCTTTTCTGATTCTCTCAAAGTTTTCGTTGGAAGTGTTTCTTCTGGAATGGCAGACAGAACTCAATGGAAAATATAATTTGGGATATTCTTTGGCTTTAACTATGGTTCCAGATGACTATCCACACTTCCTACTTCTTTGGTATGAACTTATCAAAGTTCATTTCTCTAATAGAAATGTTTCCATTTTTCTACATTTTCAAAGCATAACATTGTTCATACTTTTATCACGCTAAGCTTTTTTTTTTCTTCTTTTTATAAAGATCGATCGATTGATTTTAGGAAGAGAGAGAGCACACATGCATGAGTGGGGTGAAGAGCCAAGGAAGAGGGAGGGACAGAATCTCAAGCAGTCTCCTTGCTGAGTGGGGAGCCCAATGCAGGGCTCGATCCCACAACCCTGAGATCATGACCTGGACCGAAATCAAGAGTCCGAGGCTTAGCCGATGGAGCCACCCAAGCACCCCATTTCTCACTAACCTTTTAAGAATTGGAAGATCTGTGAATTGTGTAATACTGACGAATCACAGATCTGTACTCCTGAAACAAATAATACATTATATGTTAATTTAAAAAAAAAAGATCTTTAAAAAAAAGATAGGAAAAAAAGAATTGGAGTATCTATAGTGATGTCCTTGTTATTTCTGATAACAGTTATTTATGTCTTTTCCCTTTGGAAAAAACTCTAACAAGATCAGTCATTAAATTAAAAAAACAGACTATGGATTTTTTAAAATCTTCTCTATTGTTTGTCTTCTAGTTCTATAATTTCTACCTTTAGTTATTTCCTTCTTTCCAAATTTTAGATTGGTTCTGACATTTTTTTTAATTTTCTCAAGTTTCAAGTGCAGACTGAGTGTTATATGTAAGTGATAAATAACTAAATACTACTACTTCTGAAACCAAAAATAAATAAATAAAATAAAATACTCCCAAAACCTGCTGCCTAGCACCTTGTCCCCTCCCCAGGAACCTCCCTCTCCTAATACCTACCAATCCTGGTGTGGTGCTGGGGGGTAAGGCCTGGGTGGGGGCTTCAGGATGCTGCTGACCTTGGTCCTCACCATTGCTACCCCAGCAGTTAAATATCATTAATATTTCCCCAGCCCCTTCCCCCTCCTCCTCCTCCTCCCTGTCTCCCCATAAAAACAGTTCCTCCTCCTGACTTCCTTATTTCCGGATCCTGTATCTCATTCTCCGATTCATGTGACATGGAGCCTCTTCTGAGCCCTCTTTTCCTCTCCTCTCCTGCTCCCCTTCAATTGGTTGTCTTCCCTGTGCCTTTGACCTCTCCCACCCTCTGCTTTTCCTCCCTCATCTCCTCCTTTCCCCTCTCTATAGCCTCCACTCTGGAACAGACCCTGATTCCTGGCCCAATTTCCTTGGCCCATGTTGAACTCTTCTTACCCCCATCCCTTCTTCCTCCACAAACCTGCCTTCCCTATCTTGCTTCCTCATGGGATTATACCTCCTAATCAAGGTGAAGGCCTTACCCCTGCAAATGCCACCTCTATTGGAAAGCCTTATACAGAAAAGTTATTTCATAAATATTTATTAAATTCAGTCAACTAGGGGCACCTGGGTGGCTCCATTGGTTATGCATCTGCCTTTGGCTCAGGTCAGGATCCCAGAGTCCTGGGATGGAGCCCCACTTCGGGATCCCTTCTCAGTGGGGAGTCTGCTTCTCCCTCTGCCTGCTGCTCCCTCTGCTTATACACACTCTCTCTCTCTGCCATATAAATAAATAAAATCTTTTTAAAAATATGTTAAATAAATAAATTCAGTCAACTGATTAAAAAAAAATTTCAAGTGCACAGAATTATATTAAAATAAACCCTAGGTCATGAAACACTCTCACCATCTCTATATAGTCTATGTCACAACTTCCCTGTATCTTTTCTGTTCCTCTTACTTTCTTTTGAGTTGCTTATATTTTATTTCTCCAGTTTTTTCTCAACTAGTTTATATTCTTTTTTTTTAATTTTTTTTTAAGATTTTATTTATTTATTTGACAGAGATCACAAGTAGGCAGAGAGGCAGGCAGAGACAGAGGAGGAAGCAGGCTCCCTGCTGAGCAGAGAGCCCAATGCGGGGCTCGATCCCAGGACTCTGAGATCATGACCTGAGCTGAAAGCAGAGGCTTTAACCCACTGAGCCACCCAGGCGCCCCTAGTTTATATTCTTTTTAATTTCTATTCTTTTGGTGGTGACCTAACAATCCCAATGTGTGTCCTACGTGTTTAATCTATACCTTCTCCCTACTTCCTTGAAGACTTCAGCTCCACCTAACTCCTTCTCCACTTCCCTATTATTGTTCATCATGAACTTTGATTACATTTTGACCCCATTAGACATTATTGTTTTACACAGCCAATACTTACTTAAGTGTACCAATATACTTGCCACTTTTTTGTTTTGATTTACTCCGTGCACATCAAACCCTCAATGTGGGATGGTTTTTCTTTCTTTTGACTTTCAGAACTCTTTTTAGTCAGGGCCTGCTAGTAATGAAGTATGGATTTTTAACTTAAAATATCTATTTCATCTTCAATCTTGAAATATTTTTTTAAAGTATAGGATTTTATTTTGGCGGGTATATTTTCAACTTACAAGGATCATATTCCTTTGAATACCGGCTTCCATTATTATCAGTAAGGTGCTAGCTAGCAGTCTACTGCCACTCCTTGGAAGTAATCTTTTTTGTTATGACCACTTTCAAGACAGTTTGTCTTCAGTTCTCTGTAGATTCACTACGTATCTAGATAGGAGTTTTTTTTTTGGGAGGGGTGTTTTTTTTCTGCTTTGGATTCTTTGGGTTGAGTCTTTGGATTAGAGTCTGTCCTCAGTTCTAGAAATCTATCAGTGGCTGTCTCTTTAAATATCTCTTTTTCACTCTTTCCTCTCCTTATTGGACTCTAAACAGATGTTAGACCTTTTAACTCCTATCTGCATTTTCCCTCATTTTCATCTCTGGATAATTTCTTTTGACTTGTCTATCCTCCAATTCACTAACTCAATTCACCTGCATTCCATCTGGTATTAAGCCCCATCTACTGAGGTTTGTTGTTGTTTTTGTTTTTTAATCAACTTTATTGAGGTATAATTTACCACCCATTGAGTTCTTTCAATTTAGGTCATCATGTTTTTTATTTCCTAAAGTTCTATTTGGTTTATTTACAAAATCTCTTTGGCACTTTTTATAGTTTTCCGTACCATCCTAAGATTTTTCAAATTTGTCTTTATTTTAGTGCCTTATAATCACTGTCTGATCATTTTCTGTTTGGTCCGTCTGGGTCTGGTTGCTATTATTTCTCTTGTAGCCATCACTGTCAGTGCCCTGCTCTTATCCCTACGAACTTTTGGTGCTCTGTGACTCCCAGTTGCCACTGTCCACTGTCAATTCTGCACATGATGGCTCCCTCCTCAGGACAATGCCAACTCTTCTACCCATGTGTGTGGCTGGCTAGTCGTGCAAAGTAATTCACAATATCAACCCCCCACACTGCAGCAGCCATCAATCAGCGATCGATCTATCAGAATTGGCCTAAAGGTGAGTTTCTTCATCTCTTAGATGGTATTATTCTAAGATATGTGTTTTGTGCTATTTCCCAGTTTCCTCATGAGTTTAAATACTGATCTCCTACATTGGGCTTTATTGTCTGCCTTCCCTATATCATATCTCCACTTCCCAGCTAGTGTCACTTGCAGTGCCCAAATAATCTACATACTTTCAAATCCTTGTCTTGAAGTCTGCTATCATGATTAGGATTAGGATAATGGTTCCCTATTTTCTTCTGTGCTTAGTTGCCCACTCACAACACCCACTACCCCCTTTGTCACTTGTCAATTAACTTAGAAATTGTTTTGCAGAAATTCAAGACCAACAATAAAGATATATTTATCCAAAGGTTTGGATTTGCTCTGATGATTTTGGGATGCTTGTTGGACCACCAAAGTGAAAGAAATCTAAGCTAAACATTCACTTGAGAACCAATCTATTATTCAGACTTTTCAGGGCCTTTTAAGTTCTGTTCTGTCCAGCACAAAAGTACATTTTCCTACAAGCCCCTGGGGTAGAGATCTAGAGCAGATTTAATTCTGGATCACCCTTACTCTGAAGAATGGCCTTTTGGGTTCCAGCTTTATTGGGGGTGGTCTCCCATGAGGTGCCCATCTTGAAAAAATGCTGTTTTGTCTTCTGACCCCCGTACCTAACAAAACTGTCCGCCCCACCCCACCCCCCACACACACACACAAAATACAGGTTTGGTAAATGTTCTTTGAATAAAACAAGAATTCTCAATTTACCTCTCTGGGCTCCCACCTTCTTTGATAATGGCCTTTAATTTCTTACAATCTAGCATGTTTCCAGTACTTTAATATTTTATTTAACATAGCACTTTTATTTTGTTTTCTAAGAGGAAGGGTCAGGTCAAATACCTAGCTATTCATGTTATCAGAAATGGAATTCTAATCGCTTCTTGGCCTTTTGGCTAAGATCAAGAGTAGAAATGGAATTCTACTTCCTTTTCTTAAACGGTAACTTGACTTTAGGTTTTCTGTCACTTCCACATGAAAAAAGTCCTAATAATTAAGAAGATGTGTCAAAAAAAAAAAAAAGTATTAAACAACCAGCTAAGGATAAAGGAGATAGTATCACTGCATTTTCCTTTGTCACTTGATTGCTCCTTGAAATAAACTTTCTCAGAACTTGAGGTACATTGTTTTGCTAGTATATTCTAGGCACATGTCTATGTCATCCTGTGGGCATTACAGGGTCACATTAATTCATGGGTTCTATCTATCCATGTATTCTATGAGAGCCCTCAGGATGTTGGACCAGAGTAATTCCTTTATTATTCAGTTAACAAATATCCATTAAATGTGCCTTGTACAGACACTAAAAATACAAAAGCAGCCAAGATCCCTGATTTCATGTATCTCACATACAGGTATGTAAGACAGACATCAATAAAATAATCACATCAGAAAATATATGCATAGACATGCTGCAGTAAGAGCATATAATAAGGGAACATGTCCTAGCAAGCAAGTCAGGAAAGGCTTTTGATGAAACAATAAATGAAGTTGTTAGTGTCTGTGGAATCCATGTTATTATTTGATTTTTTTAAGGGATTAAAAATTATAGGGGAGAAGCTTTTTTCTGTTAATTTGAAATTTTTCATTTACAAAAAACTGTGAACAGGCAGGTCTCAAGGTTGGTTAATTCAAAAATCAATCAAGTAAATTGTTTTACCCCTTGTCCAGTGAACTCCATATGGGATGCTTTTTAACCAGAGGGTCATGCCTGAAATCTAAGCATTCATCTCACACAAAATGTCAGGTGCATTTCTCAAGTACTAATTCTTTCAAATTCTATACCTTTCCCCAGAACTATCACTATTATAAAGCGAGCTAAGGCGACTATCATCAAAGACAAAAACTATAAATTAAAGATGCCATCCCATTTATCCCTGTTATCCCAGTACTTGTTATTTTAGACAAAGCACAATTGGCTATGGATTATTTGCCAGCTGTGCTTAAGAAATTGGCTCTATCAAATAACCCATGAAATCTCTGATTCCTCAACATGAAACGCTAGGTGGTAAGCATTAGTTTCAGGACATGTTTTTTTAGTGAGTTAAGATTTATGGAGTCATTTTTTTTTTTGTGATTATTTCTGATGTTTCCCAACTACATAGACTGCTTTCAGAACTCAATGCAGCAGCTCCAACTCACTGAGTGTTGCCTGGACCTCTCATAATTCACTCTAGCAGTGCCCTAACTGAATCAGAACCTTTCGGTGTTGCCATCTGCAAAGCAAGGTCTGGGATGTGGAAAACTTTCAGTATTTGAACCAAAGTAGGGCAATTCAATTTTTTATAGAAGTCACCTTGAATTTTCAGTCCCTCAATATATCTATTTATCCTCACTTCACCCAACTCTAATTCTGTAGAAATTTACTTGTAAGGGATGCATTTTAAAATTTAAAAAAAAAAAAACATTAGAAATATCACAAGTTTGTATTTTTTTCATATTAGGCCAATAGGTTTAAAAATGTAATTTGCCTACATCAAGATTTCATTCCCAACTGTAAATATTTCATTTAGAAAATACTCATATTATGTTAGACAAATGGCAAGGCAGTGCAATTCCAAAATAAACAACTCTGCAATATTGCCAGCTGAAACTTAAACCAGCAAGTCAAGGAAATAATCAGTGTTCACACATCATATTGTATTTAATTGTATTAATTACAAATGAGTATTGACGATTTTGATAATTAAGCTGATGGTGATGTTTATTTTTTCAATTGCTTCATCAATGCCGTATTTGGATAGCATTAGACAATAAGTTGTCAAGATGCTGGAACACATTTTGTTGAAAATAATGTAAATATCTTTGGCAAGTATAAAAACCATTTGTATTATAAAACTGTTCCTCAAATAATTCTGAGAAACTTTGCAAAGCTTTGCTCAGTACCCCCTTAAGGATAAACTTCATTGAAGTTTTAGTTAATGGTAAAGACAATCTGTCTATACTGACACAGAATTCACACTAGTTCTACTTCACATTGCTTAAAAGAAAAGGTCTATAAATCACACGGAAGAACAAAGATATTTTACAAAGAGAAATATAATCAACAGGCTGTTCATTCCTCACTTGTCTTTACATTAAAAGAACAGGACGAGTGACCAAAAGAAAGCTCCAGTAATGACATGTAATTGCTAATGTTAGCCCAGAATGGCATTTTTATGGGACAAAATATGTGATGTTCTATAGGTGCTTTCATGTCTGCAGTTTATCTATCCCAGATACAGAGATCAATAAAATCAGACTGGAAAGTAAAAACTTTTCCAGCCTCTCCCCGCTCACCTTTAATCTCCCCTCTTCAGGCCTCACTTCTCCCTATTTCCCCTCCAGTTTTTCTCAAAAAGACCAGTAGGGTGGAGAAGGGGATCGAACATCTTGGCAGAGTGTACAACGAGGCTACAACAATGTCTAAAGCTCTTAAATGTGTTATTAGAAAATAATGTTAAATTTTACTTATTTAAAACCTTTCTGTTACTGCATCCAGCTGTCTCTATATCTATAATCATGTTGCTCTACCTGCATCTTCTGTGTGACTGGTATTGAGGCCAAACCCATCAGGCGGTGTTGTGTAGGCCAGGGGTCAGCAAACTTTCAGAAGGAATGATCCAAGCAGCTATTGTCTCTTCCCTTCTTAAAGAGGATTAAAAATGCAGCCAGGGACACCTATTGGGTCTGAGGCTATGACCTCTCCCCCTTCATCTTCTCTACCACCTGGGCAGTAAGTTAGACTTCAGTTCCCACTTAAAACTATAACAGGCCTGCTCAAGTTTGCTCACTTCACCAAATGAGTTTTAAGTTTTTCATTTTCATTTTTAAATTAACTACACTGAGCTCTGTTCAGGATGCGACTGTGTACTGTTTCTTGCCAAGATGGGGCTCCAGAGGGTCCTGCGGGAGAAGTATTTGAAAAGAGTATATTCTGAGACAGTTAGCAGGACTACTGCTTGAAGAAGTCATACAGGGCCCAAACCAAGCTTCTCTCGCTTGATAATTGTATCTGGGCTTTGGCGCTTGATCATCTCGTTGTGCCAAAATATGCTGGCATTGACCAAGACTGCATTTGTTCAAACTGAATACAGAGGTGCTGGTTTTAAATACAGACCTGGTTTATAGCTACCAGGTATTGGAAAAAAGTATAAGGTAGTCCTTAGCTTGGTTTATCCTTGGGAATGAATAGAAAAGAGGACTGTGTGTGTATCATCATTCCATTCCAGTTGAAGGCTGTTTATTATTTTTAAAAAATTTTTAGAGGGGGGAGGGGCAGAAGAAGAGAGAGAGAGAATCTTAAGCAGGCTCCATGCCCAGCACAAAGCCCAAAATGGGGCTCAACCTCACAACCTTGAGATCATGATCTGAGCCAAAATCAAGAATCAGATGCCTAACTGACTCAGCCACCCAGGGCCCTGAAGGGTGTTTATTTTTAAATTAAGCTGGCTATTCACTAGAAAGGGTGAATACCTATCATTTACATCAACATGGATGGAACTTGAGGGTATTATGCTAAATGAAAAAGTCAATCAGGGGAAGACAATTATCATATGGTTTCACTCATGTGGAATATGAGAAATAGCACAGAGGATCATAGGGGAAGAAATCAGAGAGGGAGACAAACCATGAGAAACTCTTGATTCCAGGAAACAAACTGAGGGTTGTGGAAAGGGAGGTGGGTAAGGGGATGGGGTAACTCGATGATGGGCACTAAGGAGGGCGCATGATATGATGAGCACAGGTGTTACATGCAACTAATGAATCACTGAACACACCACCAAAAACTAATGATGTACTGTGTGTTGGCTAATTGAATTTAAATAAAAAATTAATTAATTAAATGAACTGGCTATTGCATGAATGGATGAATAATGGGTATAAGGGAGAAGAACCTTATGAGTGAAAATACCTTGGCTTTCCAGACTGATCCTATTAAGACATAAGTCAGATCACACCGCCTCTTTTTCAAAATCCTCCTGTGCCTTCCCACTTGGATCTAGGAGCCTGATCTTCTGTTAGTAATAAACATATATTAGCCATCAAACACCAGACACTTTCCTAGGCTCTAGGGATACAAAACAGACAAAAACTCCTGCTTTCATGAACCTTATATCATGAGGGCAGGAGTTATTGGAAACTAAACAATAAATTAAAAATTATTAATTTAATAATTAATATTAATTATTAATAGTGATAAATGCCAAAGAGCAAAAGTAAGAACCAATTCAGTGTGAAATCCTCAGTGCAGTGCTAGCATTTTATTTTTTTCTGAGTTTATTTTTTTATTTTATTTGTTCAGTGTTCCAAGATTCATTGTTTATGCACCACCCCCAGTGCTCCATGGAATACGTGCCCTCCTTAATACCTACCACCAGGCCCTCTCAAACCCCCTGCAACCAAAACCCTAAGTTTGTTTCTCAGAGTCCACAGTCTCTCATGTGTTGGCATTTTAGATAGGATGGTCAGAGGAAACCTCAATAAGGTGGTTTTTGATTCAAGATCCGAATAAATTGAAGGAATTAGACATCTTGAGGAAGAGAATTCCAGGCAGAGGGAACAGTAAGAGCAAAATCCCTAAGGCTTTTGGTGTACTCATGGTGTGCACAAAGAAAAGCAAGGGGCTCAGTGCAACTGGTTGGAAGGAACAATAATAGCAAGAATCAAAGTCTTTACTATGACTTTCCAGGTTGTAGGATGTGATCGGCCCCTTGAATGATGTAGGAAGTCACTGGAAGATTTTGAACATGGAGTGCCATGATCTTTTAGTAGCATCAGACCAGGAATCCAGGGTATCAGAAAGGTAATCAATGTATATTAAATCACAAGGCACTATAATAGAAGTAGCACTGAAGGGCTGAATAGTAGCTAAGATAATTGAGGAATGACAGGGAGTGGGCTGGGAATAGGAGACAGCAAAGGACTGTCATCAAAGAGGGGTAGAAGGGGATATAGTCTGATTACATGAGGTTCAAAGCTGAGTGTTTTTATGGAGAGAAAAAAGAGCAATAGATATGGCAGGGGATATGGAAAGAAATCAGGACACCCTTCTGACCTCCAGACTCCTTCTGAGGATAGATATAAAAGACAGAAAACACCCCCAGTAAAAGACAGAAAACACCCCCACGTAGGGGGGCTGCAGAGTAGTTGTCAAGAGAAGAGAGGGTTTCAGAGGAAGAAGTGGAGAGAACATTCACAGAAGAGGCACCAGATAAAGGGATCTTAATCATGACTGACCTCGTGTTTCTGGGGACAATGTGAAAGAGTTCAAGAGATGGTGAGGCAAGGGAGAGGGTCAGAGAAGGCAATAGAGGTAGCTATGGGGGAGATGAGGGATGATTTCAGTCTTGAACTTGTGATGGACATGGAGAAGGGGCATGCTGAGAGTTTTGCCAATGGTCCCAAGGCACATAATGATGGAGAAGCTGTGAGTATTGAGAAGAAAAAGGGATGAGGGAGTCTTTCAGGAGCAGAAATATTTCTGGGCTCTTAAGAGCTGAAGGAAGCATACCCTATAGAAGGTGATCTTTTTCAATGTGGGTTCACTCAAGATTCCCATAAAATAGTTGTCTGTGGGGTGTGGATTCCCTTCTGATCCTGCTGATGGTGGACTGCCAGGGTATGTGGTCTGACTCGGAACACAGGCAAGCACTCTTCAGAAAAGAGGTCTATTTATTGAGCACTTAATCTGTCCAGGTTTTGTGATAGCCCTTAAAATACATTCTTATTTAATCCTCTAATGTCCCCATACCTCAGTGATATAGTCCCATTTTACAGATGAGAAAATTGAGGCTCAGAGCTGTGTTCAGAGTACAGCTAGTAACTGGTAAGTTCGGATTTGAATGCCTGGTCTGAATGATGCCAACTCTTGAACTCATTATCATACACTTTACCACCTCCCAGCTGAGAGATCACAAGACTATTGCCTGACTGAGAGCTGTCAGTAGCTGGGCCACTATCCTTAGCTGTGATGTAAGCCTGTTAAGTTAAGACAGACCTGTGGGCACTTCTGTGGATGAATTCCAGGGAGCATTGTCTCTAGTCCAGGATCCTTCCTTTCAAGAGACTGCAAGAATTAAAATTCCTCATTTGATGGCCTGAGGATGCTAATCTCTTTAATTTCTCAAGGTCTGGGACAGAATCTACAAGTTTTATACTCACCCTAGAAAAAAATATGATTCCCAGCATTGGAGAGTCTAGCCTTATCAATGGGAAAAAATGAAGCTGACATAGAAAACTAGAAGCAGACCAGCTGAGCAAATGAGCCCACAACATACCCAGCTGCCCTCCCTCTCAGTGGTTTAGGGAAGCACCCTGGGAACTGAGAGAACCAATTCTTCCTTCATCTTGGGTCTGACTCCAGTAGCTCCTGGAATGTTCTGGTCAGAAAGGGAGTGAAGGAATAGACTGTTACCAAGAAAGCACAAGGGCCCTTCAGTTTGGGGTCTCCCATTACCTCTGTCCTGGCAATAAGGAAGGGGAAGGATCTATCCGGTCAATTCTGGTCTGTCAGCTATAGGTACTGAAGACCTACTACCTTACAAGTAGCCCCAGAAGTACCTTAGAGCTAGCCCCAGAGCCAACCAGGACTGGGGCTGACAATATTTTAATAGTCACAGCCACCCACCCACAGCAGACACCACAGGAATACGAAGGCAAAATCTCATTGACCCTGATCCCATTAAGTAGCTCTAGATGTCTTCCTATCCTGATAACTATTAACATTGCTTAAATGTTTCCGGGTTTCTTTTTACTGTTCCTACCTTCCCTTAACTTGCCAGTCCATACGATCTACTTGAGAAACTGAAAGTTCTCTAGACACAGAATTCATCGCCACTTGCCTTCTTTTCAACCCATTCTCAGTGACCCTGAAGTACTCTAAATAAAAACAGGTGCAAGCTTTGATTATGCCAGCGATGTTACTGAAAGGGATGTAGAAATAGAGTTTTGCCACTAATACCTCATAACTTGAGATCCATTTCTAAAGGAATAATTCTGGCCCCAAGATGTCATTGAAAATCACACAAAGAACATAAAATGCTATTTCATGAACTAACTCTGATAAAACATTTATAACTCCGTTGAAAACTATACTAAAATGGTAGTACTCTAGACTGCCACAAGCTGAAGTAGTTGTTATTGGGTTGTGGGCAGAAGGCCTCACTTCACCAGAGGTACACTCAAGAATTTGTGTTACAAAAAAAAATAGCTCAGGTAACTAACTGCACTGAACAAATGCTCTTCCCATTCAGTTCCCAGAGGTGCCTGAAAAATCATTATTAACTTTCCCTGAAACGTTCAGGTTACATACATGATTACATCCACTTGATAAGATTGCAAATCTGTCTTAAATTGCCCAAAAGGCTTATGCTTTTACACTTGAAGCTAATTAGACTACCCCCCAAATTTACTGATTTTTAAATTCCCTTTATCCAGGTGATGAAAACTTAATGGGATGTTAAATACTTCACAGGTGCCCCCCAAAAGTTCCATCTCTCTAATCTCAGAGGTATGGAACCAAGCCAAAGCTTCTGCAGTTCCCAAAAGCATGAGGAATCTGGGGAAGCTTTGGCAGAATACAGGGTTGAATTGGAATTTGGACCTAGTCCTTCAGGCCAGCCTAGCCTCTGAGTTGCCTATAATGAGGGCAATGCATATTTCATAGGTCTGTGGGAGAAAAAAACATATTTATCCTAGAGAGTCTGACACTTCACGGGTGCCCAAATGTTGATTAAACACATTAAATCTATCCCTCTATCTAGGGGTCATAAACATGATATGCCTGGGGAGCCAGGCTTAAGTGGGTCTAAGAGGGCCCGAAGGCAATGGGGACATTCAGCGGGGCTGCTGCTGGCACTCCTGGGAAGACAGCTCCAATGCTGATGAAACTCCTGGTTTTCCCTTCAGGTGACTAGTCTGAATTTTTATGTGAAAAGATCTCAGCTTTTAATTATGCCTTAAATCTTTCTAAAAACACTATTTTAAAATAAATTTTAATGAAAATTTTAAATAAATTTTTAAATAAACACCAGCTAGACCAATGTCAGTCATGAGCCACCAGCTTGCAAAGCCAGATTTATCTTTTTCCGGTTATCAGAAAAAAAAAAAAAAAAAAAAAAAGACACCAAATCAAAACCAAAGAACAGAAAAAAAAAGCAAGATGATTCCATAGCAAAACTCAGCAAGGAATACATTCATTGATATGACCTACAGACAACAGGGTTTTAGGCAACATTGTTAAAGAAATAATTTCATTAAAGCGGTTTTCACATGACAGACTTTTGAAACCATATATATTCAATCATCTAGACTAAAGTGGTTATTCTCAAACCTGGCTACAGTCTACAGTCACTTTGGAGGCTTTAAAAAAAACACTGATGCCTAGTCCCTACTTTCAGAAATTCTCATTTAATTGCTGTATGGTGGGTTCCATGTGTTCTGTTTTTTAAGTGAACCTCTCCACCTCTCTATGCTCACCTCCACCCTGGGACTTACAGCCAGGATTAGGAACCAGATATAAAGCAGGGGCTCACAAACTAGAGGAGGTTTTATTGTTGTTTTAATTGCATCTTAGGTGCAACTGAAAACTAGTAGCTGGAGATAGGGCTCAGAAATCTTCTTTGTGAATTTGCTCCTAGATGATTCTGATGCAGGTGGTCCACAGACCACACTTAAAAACATCACTAATGTTTGGGTTGAGACCCAATGCTTTCATCCTATTTAGTACATTCAATATGTGCATTTTTTTTTTAACCTAAGTATCATTTCATAAAGCAGAATAACAGGGAAGGACCAGAAATGTGCTCCCCAGGGAACATGGTGGGGCTCACATGGAGACTAAATCTGATATAAGTAAACTTAGATGAAGACCACAAAGTGTAGCAACAGCCAAGCAAGTAGAGCAGAGCCCAGCAATTGTTGGTCCCTGAGGTCTTGGCCAACAAAAGGAACACCAGGAAATAAAAGCATCAGACCACACTTGCCATCAGGAAGATCATGGCAGTTTGTGAGAAAGACGCCCAAGGGCAGCAGACACATCGGCAGGAGAGCGTAAAGCACAGAGATGGTTAAGAGCAGAGGACAGGGGAACAGAGAAAGCTGAGAAAGGCAGTCGGGGAAGGTAGGCAAGGTCAAGGAGCTTAGCCACCCACTGGCATTCACCACAAGGCCTGAGTCATGGCAGAGTTCTCAAGCAGAAATCGTAAGTGAGAAACAGGCAAGGTCCAGCAGCACAAATGTGTGCCTAATTGCTCCCCCTAACTTTAAAATTCTTTGATTCTTTTTCTCCTGGCTTCCCAGCACTTGGAGTTGAATAAGGGGTTCCTGGTTGGCTGGGTAAATCTGACTAACTAAAAGGACTCAGCTTGTTTATAATTCATAGGCACGCCACATTTTTGTTAAGCATCAAATCATTCTTAAAAGCTTTGCTTTCCTGGGGTCTCTCAATCAGTATAATTAGTCGAACACCTGTTATGTATATTGAGCTGTGGCCTAGGTGTTACAGTGTGAGACAGAGGAAATGAAGAAACCAATTTGTCCTGCACCCCACCAAACCCCTCCCTGTCCACCATAAACACAATTGAAAGTGACAAGATAATACAGCCAAGGAAGTATAGAGGGAAACGCAAACTCTCCACCACACTGAACTCTTCTTGATGAGGTTGGTGTCCTTGGGTCACTGCCAAGATCATCCAGGCAGTACCAGAGACCAGCACCACCACAGGTCTGCGGAACCTCGGCTGACCTGCATTCTGATGAGACTCAGAAAACACTGGGGTTTTCTGGAGCCATTTTTCTTACGGAAGAGGAAGGATGGACCCTCTCTCCCACCCGAGTTGTACTTTTCCTCCCTGGCGTCAAAGCAACACCTCTGCCATATGATCTGAGTTGTTGATGTGAAGCAACCTCACATTTCTACTTACAGCCCACCTTTCTTCCCCAGAACCAGTGGTCAAGAGACAACTCTAAATATTTCCAGGGGAGGATCCCAGTGGTGACTCAATACTAGTTACTGGCTCACCTGTGTCTAATTCTCTCTTCTTTAAGATGAAGACCATTCCCAGGAGGATCCCCCATGCCTCATGTAATAAATTCAGGTAGGAAGCATGCCCAGTTATGCTTGAATATCTAGACACAATTTGTGCACAAGCTGTACCTACCATTCCCCATTCACAACAAAGAGAAAGGTTTATAGAGGTGGAGTTGTCTATCACTTTTGCTCTAAGGCTCACTAACGAGATGTACAGAATTTGCTAGCTGGAAACAATCTAGAGAAAGTTGGAGGCAGAGAATATGTGAGAACAACGAGATGCATTAATTTCATATTTATATGAGAGGCAAGTGGCTATTTGCTTTCTGGTTCTTTAAGATGTGTCACCTCCCAAATTCCCTTGAATTTTCTCCTTTCGAATCCAGCAGGAGAGTCATTGGTTTTGTCTCTGGTTCTTGAAAGGCTTCTTTCTTGCCTTTAACATATTCGCTCTGAATGCCCATCAACTGAGGAATGGATAACGAAAATGTGGTGTGTATATATATACACACACTAGAATACTAGTCATCAAGAAGAATGAAATCTTGCCATTTGCAATGATGTGGTGGAGCTAGAGTGTATTACACTAAGTGAAATAAGTCAGAGAAAGAAGTATTACATGATTTCATTCATATATGGAATTTAGGAAACAAAACAGATGAACATATGGGAAGGAGAAGATAAAAGAGAGAAACCATAAGAGATTCTTAACTATAGAGAACAAATGGGTGATGGGGATTAAGGGGGGCACTTCTTAGGTTGAGCACTGGGTGTTAAATGTAAGTAATGAATCACTAAATTCTCCTGAAAACAACATTACACTCCATGTTAACTAACTAGAATTTAAATAAAATTTTGAAAAAAAAAGCCATATTTATTCTGGGTCCCTATCTAATTTTTTTTTAAAGATTTTATTTATTTATTTGACAGACAGAGATCACAAGTAGGCAGAGGCAGGCAGAGAGAGAAGAAGGGAAGCAGGCTCCCTGCTGAGCAGAAAGCCTGATTCGGGGCTTGATCCCAGGACCCCGGGATCATGACCTGAGCCGAAGGCAGAGGCTTTAACCCACTGAGCCACCCAGGTGCCCCCCCCATCCAATTTTTAAAATGATTTTCCACATCGGCAGTGAGATGCTGTATCCCTCTGAAAGGATACATTCTCTTTTAAGTCACTCTCCAGGACTTCTCAAACCTTTAGCTTCCATCAGAGTCACCTGGGGCATTGCAGAAAACACAGATTGCCTGGCTCCATCCCCAGTCAGATTAGGTGGGTCTGGAGTGGGGCCCAAGAATTTTCATTTCTAACACATTCCCCAGGGATGCTAAGTCTGCTGGTCCGGACACCATACCTGGAGAACCAGGAGTCTAAACCAACTTCCTGCTCCTTTGGATTTAGGAGCTGAGTGGAATATCACAGTGAGCTTGCAAATTGGCATCAAAGAGCCTCCATAAGGTAGCCACTAGAGTTAGGTATACCTGTCCCCCTCAGAAAGTATCTCACCTAGAGTCTGCTCTTCCTAAAGGACTGTTTCCACTTCTCCTGCTAGACTGTGTATGTCCTGGTTTTGGTAATGAGAATTAGAATAGGCTGTTTCTATAGACTTTTCAGGCACTCACCAAGTTACCATGCCTCTTCATCTGTTGAACCAGTGGCTTGAAAAATCTTAAGTATTAAGCTTTATTGTTGTTTTCAACTAGCTTTACAAAATATAAAATGGGAGACTGCAGGAGGAGACACACTGTGTCTGCAAGGTCAAAATGCCTAATTGCACCACCATAATTACAGTCACCCTTGAGTTCTCCTCACATAACGGGTTACACAGAGAGAGTCATTAAACAATTACTTGTAAAAACACACTATGAATTCAAACTTGGCCTCCATCAGCCCATCCTAGCAATTATGACTTTCAAAATAAATATAAAAACCCTATTTAGTCTCCAGGCAATTGTAAGGATCAGTTAAAATAAACATTAAGAAAATATGAAAAGTCTTTTCCAAGCACCAGACATTTCCAAGCACCAGACATTTATGTTTTGCTCAAGTCCAATTAAACCAAATTTTAATGATGTTAAATACAATTATTCAGTGGGCTGGGACCAAGACACATTGGAGAGACAATTACAAACTGCTTTGTTGTTGAAAACTCACTTTCTAACTCACCTGGAGAACAGACTTCGCGCTTGAACTACAGGAATCTAGACTTCCCTCCTTCCCCCAGCAGGAGAAGGTAATAATTCAAGAGTTGAGAGACACTGGCATGGGATGAGGTCAAGTACTTAGAAAGCCTCACATAGGTTGGGGAGAAACCAGGCTAGAATATGAAGGAACATCCTGCAAACCCTATACCTGTAGCAGCCATCCTCCCCAGACAGGTTTAGCAGATGGTGCAGATGCTTTGGACAGGCTAGTTTGAGATTTTCTGAAAGATCTTTTCTTGCAGCATCTCCTCTAAAACTCGCTGAATCAAAGACGAATGATTCGTTCAACATTTGATCACAATTTAGCTCACGCTATGTGCCAGATACTTCATAATACACGTTACCACTCAAACCAAACATGTATTTTAAAATTTCCTCTGTTCTCCTTAGATTTTAGTGCTAGAAGAGGCATTCTGGGCAACTCTAGAACAAGAGCTGGATTTCACTAAAGCCGTTACCTGGGGAAAACCAATCAGCCTCCAGCCTCGAGTTTTCTCATCTGAAGAGAGACCATCTGGTACAGAGTAGTAGTTCTCAAACCATAGGGTGCATCAAAATCACTTGAGGGACTTGCTAAAACACAGCTTGCTGAGCTCAACCCTCAAGTTTCTGACCCAGTAGGTCTGGGATGGGGATTGGAAATTTGCCTTTTTCTTTTTTAAGGGGGGGATCTGAGGGGGGAGAGAATCTTAAACAGGTCCCTGGTCCAGGGACCATATCTGACTAGAGTATAATGATTATTGTCTACAAGTTTTCTCTGGCCAGTGTATTCCTTTCCAGGTTCAAAAGCAGGCTTTTTGTGGAACGCTTTTTCCTGTTTGTCTTTGTGACTATTGGTGTTTCTGGGTTGCCAGTATCTTCAGCTGTAACACTGCTTGTGAAACTAAAAGAAAACCCAGGGAACACATCACTGTGTCATTCCTTGGGTCCTGAGATCCCTAGCCAGTCTTTCTTTTTCTATCCTTTAGAGTCTTATGTTTGCTCTATATAAACTGTTCAGGGCATTGTACTTACAAGGAGAAATAGAGAAAAGTGGGAGAAGTGCTTCTCTACCCTTCTAGAATTAGAAGTCTGGACCCCATTTTGAGAACCAGTATCTTAGATGACCTGTCACATCCCTTCCAGCTCTATACTCTATAATTTAAAAAGCATCTCCATGAAGTCATAAGACACATAGCAGAGCACATGCTGAGCAACACAGAAAAGGGAAAGGGCTGCCTCTCTGGGCTTCTCTTCTCTTTTGGTCTAATTACAAGCCAATTAGCACTACCAAGTGTGAGGTCTGAGGCTCCTTCAACTAACTCCCAGCTCCAAAGGTTCACCAACATCCAGACCACACCTCCAAATAAGTATTCTGGGTTCTGCTATTTGCTAACCTTGAACCCATTCTCTGGGGCCTCTCTCCATGTCAGAACCAGTCTGTCAAACCTCTTGTGTGTGTAGTACATACTAGTGAGGGCTCCAGATTACATTTGTATGAGAATTTTATTTTCCTTTAACTTGAAGGACAGACTGGTAGTGATTTTGCATACTTCAAATCGTCCTAGTCAAAGTTGGCATCACCTCTTCCCTGGTTTCCCACAGTCGCTTCCCCACAGCTCTTTGGCACACTCTTGCCCACTTCTAACCTCCTTTCAATATGGAAGCCACAGTGATCCTGTCAGAATGAAATGCTCGTGGATTGTTTAGGGTTTCAATCACTTCCTGCAGCTCCCAAAACAAAGAGTAAAATACTTGCTATGTCTGATGTGGCCTGGTGTGTCCTGGGACACACCTGTCTCCTCTGCTCCCTGCACTTGGTGACAATGACCTTCCTGGATTTCCTCAACCATCTTCTTTAGTTCCAGGCACCTTCCCACCACAGGGCCTTAGCTCTTGCTGCTCATTCCCTCAGAAATTCTCTCCCCCTTCAGCCAGTTAACTCACCATCCTTCAGATGCCAAGTCAGCACTCTCCCTGATCACTTAGACTTCCTCATGTCCAGCTGTTACTCATTTACAGCACTGTTTACTTTCCTTCATAGCCCCTACTGGCAAATAATCACAAAATCTCTTTCACTTTTATTTTCCTTGCACCATTATATCACCAGGACCTACCACAATGTTTGGTATATGAGACACGTTAAATCAATCTCTCTTGAATGAGGTGTATTAGAAGAGGAAAAACACTGATATATCACAGATTAGTCAGACCTCCTGTAAAAAAACCCAAAAAACAAAAAACAAAAAAAACCCACACATTTGTTTTACTTCAATCAATAGTGACTAGCACAGTGGCTTTTCAAATATGGTGAAAGAAAATTTTCACATTTTGTCTCATATGTTAAAGAACTAGCCATAGTGTTCAACATTCAACATTGTAGATTTATCCCTTAGGGCACCATCTGGAGACTTTGGCTAATCCCTCAATACATGAACAATGCCCTCACATATTATTTACTCCACAAAAGTGTGGTTCAATGACAGATAAGCCTTTAACTCCTGGTGCTTCAGTAAGATGACTGTGCCCCCTCTCGACTTTGGGTCACATGTGCAAAGAGACTCAGTCATGAGTTTCCTGAGCACAATCTCAACCACTTGAGATAGTTGCTAGCTCAGCCTCACTCAAGTTTTCTCTCTTACTTGCTGAGCCATTTTAGACCTAACCAAAACATGCCTTGAAATTTTATGTCACTTTTCTTACCCCATTGAGTGTATATGGTAAACTTTCTCTGGTGTTTCAGGAATCATTAGGATAAAATTAAATGCAGAGTGTTGAATTCAACTTAGAAACATCACTTTCTTTGACCTTGTCTAGAGTCACAGACACCATAAAACACAGAGGTACCCACCCAGAGACTTACAGCTGAAGAATCTTGATAAATCACAAGCCTCAGACTAAATTATAATGCTGATTTATATGTAAGACCCCAGCTCACTTATTTAAATGTAACTTGAACAAAATATATGACATTATTTAGCATGTATTTACAGCTACTTTTAAAAGGAAATGTGTTTTGAGACATTACATTCACAAATGTAAGCTAAAGATTATCAAATATATCAAATATTTACCAATATATCAATATATCAAACAACAAAAATTTTCATGTAATACAAAACACTTGAAACACGACTCTACTGTGAGAGTGGTTATTCAAAGCTAGACTTCAGTGAGCAAACCTGGCTTGGACTATAGAAAATTCAACCAAAAAGCAGTCTGCAATGTCCAATCACAAATGGTCACATACCCAGAGGAGTTCCTAAGTGCCCACTATCAGGATTTAATAAATAAGCTACAGTAGTAGCTGTCGTGTTATACAAATAACAAACATCAGTTGAAAAGTGTAAGCCATCAAAACACAGGTTTCAATAAAGGAACAATATGGTAAGTCCAGAAAATATGAATTGAGTTACACAAAAAAGGATAAAAATTGCTTGAGAAAAATTACTTTGAACCAAGGAAAGGTTAGAAGGTGGAGGAGGGACAGTAAAGTATCCTCCAGACTGAGAAGGCACTTTGAGACCAAAAAACAAAGCAAACTATTCCATACAATTTACAGTTTTATTCAGGGTAACTTACCGACTGGGGGGAATCAGGTAGACAACAATCCAGACGCTATTCTCTCACAGACATTAAACTACAGCTTTTATGGGATGAGGGGCATCGTGGAGATGACAAAGGGTACCTTTGTGTGCCAGAGGGAAGACTGGAACAAGCCTTCTGGAATTCTGGTCAGAGCTTACACCAGCCTTCCAGGAGCCTAGAACATGAAGGCCTGAGGGAGGTCACTACACAAACATGAACAAGACAGCGTGCCAAAGATGGAGTCAGAGTTGTTAGCACTCCGACGGCAAGTACTTCAAGTGCCTACTCTAATGTACTGATGGAGACTGCCTAATGAGTCAGGCTTATGAGAACTGTGAGGCAGGGACTAAACTTAGCAGAAAAGAACAAATAATTAATTTGCAATATTTGCCATGGGCTTGAGAGCAAAGAGTGGTGGGAGAAATGCCATTTTTGCTGACCCTCGGGTCTCTCTGGTTTTGGAGCTGACCCTTGGGTCTCTCTGGTTTTGGAGCTACTTCTAACTTTTCCTTGTCTTCACCAGCACAAGCAGTTGGCTTTACTGGGGATAATATTTTTCACAAAGAACCCAAGTGTTTGTTTGTTTCACTTTAGCAGAATTTCTACTTGAGGGGTCATGCATAGAGGATGGCCAAATCTCACTGGGATGCCATGAGGTTTACCAGCTGGCTAAGTGGCTTGCTGCTGCACAACAGCTTCATAGTACAATCAGTTCCAGTTCTTGCCTCAGCATTGTTCAAATTACTACATGGGCATTTAGGGTCACTCACTGATAGTTAAAAGTGTGTAGTTAAATGTGTAAATGAGGTTCAGTTCTTGATTTGTGGATATGATTAGTTGTTGGCTTTTAGACATAGTCTTTCATACAAGTTGACAATTTCTGCTGGAAAAGTAGATACAGTTGGATAAATACACATGCAAGCAATGCTAAAAGGAAACCTTTAGAACTGAGCCTTGAAGGATTAATAGAATTTGGAAAGCAGGTTATTAGTTTAAAAAAAAAAAAAAAAAAAGCATTTCAGGCTGATCTGCCCTGGATAAAATGTTCTTCACTCTAGTCCTGCTGCTTCTTCCAAAGATCCCACAGCTACTTTACCAATACTACTAAAATCTAGGCTTATATTAACTCTCCACTCTTCTGCCCCTTGGCTATGTGCATTAATAGGTGTTATCCTAGGACATACTTACCAGAGAAAAAGAACTCCACAGAGCTGGGAAAGCACTGCTGTGTCTACAAGTCTCTTTCTAATTTTTCTGGACTACCACAAGCAGAATCCATGAACAGGATATATACTATATCTTGTCTCCCAATGTTCTCAGGTTGATGAAAAGGAATAGCAACAGTTCAACAGACTGACGGCAGGACAGACATCCCTTTGCTGCTTCAGAACCCAAGCCATTTTTTTTGTGTGGGTCAGAACACATATGGTTTCATGTGTTTTGTGCCACATAGAAAGTTCTGCATTGCCTGAACTCAGCAGCTACTTAGAAAGGCTCCCTGTCTAATCAGAGACACTTGCCCAGAGCAGCTCCTCTGTGGATGACAAAAGGCCTCAAACTCGCATGTTTGCATTGATTGCATGCTGAAGTAAATCCGTGCTTGTGACCAAGAAGAATGTACCGTGGTAAATTACTTTAGTATGCTTCTCTGACCATAATATGTAGTTTAATTTCATCATTGAAAATCATATCTATAGAAAATATAAAATTCAGTGCTGCTTTTTGTGGTTTGCATTCATTTCTCTTAAAAACTTGGCTAAGTACACACCTTGGCATTAAATATGACTGTCTAGTCAGATTCCACAGAAGGAGGGTCTGAGAGAGGGATTCTTGTTCAAATGATTTAGGAGGAGCACTCTCAGGAATACGGGCATGAGGGAAGCAAGACAGGGTAGGGCAACTAGGGAAGCAAGAGCACACTCTCAGCTGGAGACCAGCTTCAGTATTCATCCCTGGGGGAGCTCTGGGGTATGAATTTCACCACAGATAGTCCACTTTAAGGAAAGAAGGCCAGACTTTGCACATATTTGTTGCAGTCATTATCCAAAGTCAGTGTTCAGAAGGGAACATCTGTCATGGTTATCAACACTCAAGTACCTGGGAGATCTGGGTGGGGCCACCAACGCGCACTAAAGCCATTTTTATTGGTAACTGGTCATCTATGCTATGACAGTTTCATTAACCAATTGATTTTTCCTATTTCACCTTCCCTTCCTCTAGTCCAGGGGTTGTCAGTAATCTTCTATGTAAAAATAAATATTTTAGGCTTTGCAGGCCACATATCCTCTCTGTCACAACCACTCAACTTTGCTGTTTTGCACAACAGCAGCCATAGACAATATGTAGATGAAAGACCTTGGCTGTGTTCCAGGAAAAGTTTATTTACAGAAATAGGCAGCTGGTTAGATGTGACACACAGGCCACTGACTGCTGCTATAGTCCATTTCTGTCTCAACTTCCTGACTTATTTTCTTTACTACTCGTCTTTGATCTCCCTCATAAGTCATTGCACTATTAATTCCTCACTGCTCTCCTTCCTACTGTCCCCCTCTTCCGACATGCCTCCCAGCCAACGTCCTTTCCCTACTATTCCTCTCCTTATCCTCCTTACTTGACCTTTAAAATAGAGCATCACTTGAAGTACCTCATACAGTTGCTTGTTCAAATTCCCATTGTTCCTTCTCTCAGTGATCTTTTCTTTGTTTTACTATCACATGTCCCTTCTAGTTCTTCACTTATTTCTGATTCATCAGTATATCTGTTTATGCCCAAATTTAGTTCTCTCAGCCTGGTCTTCAAAACACAGCAACAACATTGTATGCACCAACCAGGAACAAATTCTGTACTTATTCTAAATGCCTACAACAGTACAGGTTTTCTGTTTGTCTTTCTTCCTTTTATTTTTTAAAATATTTTACTTATTTATTTGAAAGAGAGAGTGAAAGAAAGTATGAGCAAGGGGAGAGGAAGATAGAGAGGGAGAGACAGACATCCCCCCTGAGCAGGGAGCCTGATGGGGGTCTCAATCCCAGGACCCTGAGATCATGACACAAGCCAAAGGCAGCCACTTAACCAACAGCCACACAGGCACTCCATGTCTTTCTTCCTTTTAGATATTTCTTTAATTCTATGAACAGTAGTTTAAATTTTACATGCTGTGTATATAATAAAAATATCGATTTTCAACCAACCTAGTATCCCAATCTAACCTCACACACTTCTCAAGAAGTATCTAAGGACACCCTGTAATCAATACTCAGAAGCAGTCAGATACAGAAGGTGGAGTTTTCTGTGGGGCAGACATAGACTTGTTTTCCATACAAAGAGCTCTTTTATCCTCCCCTTTTAAGACTGTTTTATTCTCTTAGAACCCACTCCTTCATATGCTGTTTCTGAAAATAGTCTGAAATCTCTTTCCACTTGACAGGACGGATTCTTCTAGGGTGGGGATCTCAGAGGCAAGAAGGTATGGAAATGCAGCAGAAACCTCTACATTAGTAGCCTTCACAGTTTACTTGTAGTTATGGCAAATTCGTGAGGTTAAGATATTCCTTAAGAGTGTGGGTCAAAGCTCTGACTACTTATAAGGTAGTGATTTTCATTGGAAAGAACTCAAAGCACATATCCCTGGTGACTATTTGAAGTGGCATCAGTCATGGTAGGCAGCTGAGCAAAGATATGAGGACTCAGGATACCAGCTAAATCTTTTCCCAGAATCACATCTGATGGAAATGAGTAAATGCAGAAGACGTCAGGGCATGGGAGACAGGCTCACTCAGAAAAATCACACTGCAGGGGCAACTGGGTGGCTCAGTTGGGTAAGCACTGGACTCTTGATTGTGGCTCAGGTCTTGATCTCAGGATCATGAGATCAAGCCCCACGTTGGGTTCCATACTGAATTTGGAGCCTGCTTGATATTCTCTTCCTCCGCCCCTCCCTGCCCTACAACTGCCATTCACTCACTCTTGCTCTGCTCTCTAGGAAGGAAGGGAGGGAGGAAGAGAAAGAGAGAGAGGAAAAGAAAGACAGAGAGAGAGAGAGAGAGAAAGAAGAAAGGAAGGAAGGAAGGGAGGGAGGAAGAGAGATAGAGAGGAAAAGAAAGACAGAGAGAGAGAGAGAGAGAGAAAGAAAGAAAGATCAAATTGAAAAAAAAAAAATCTCTGGTATTGAGAGATGTCTTCCACCACTGGTTCTAGAAGTCATCTCAGGGGGGATAGGATTCATTGTAAGGGCTAAGGTAGGTTCACTCCTAAAATACAAATTATAACAGCAATTTTGTATCTGACCCTACTTGAAACAATAAGTTCTTGTTTTAGGCACTGTCAGGAATTCATTTCTAGACCGGAGTAGGCCCAGGTCAGTTACTTTGTAACCCAGAAGTATACTTTGGGCCTGACAATGTGGAGAATAGTAAGAGGAAGTGAATTCACTATTCTATTTTTGTTTTCCCTCTTTCTCCTATATTCAGTAAGGATTGGAGACTAGCATTGCTGGGAATGCAAAACTGAATTTTACTTCTAGAGTCTCCTATTATCTGTGAAGAATTACTTGCTTGTCAAAAAGTAGGAGTATCGGGGCACCTGGGTGGCGTCTGCCTTCGGCTCAGGTCATGATCCCAGAGTCCTGAGATGGAGCCCTGAATCGGACTCTCTGCTCGGTGGGGAGCCTGCTTCCCCCCATCTCTCTGCCTGCCTCTGCCTAGTTGTGATCTCTGTCTGTTAAATAAATAAATAAAATCTTAAAAAAAAAAAAAGTAGGAGTATCTTAATTTGGATTCTCCCAGAAAGAGAATCTGAGACAAGGAATTGAGTATAAGTTGTTTATTTCAGAGATGATCTAAGAAACACCTGGAGGGAAGTGGGAAATAAAACAGGAAAGAGAGGGTATCAAGCCAGCTAACACTATGGGCCACTAGAGCCTCATGCTGCTGGGAAACTCCAGGAATCAATGTAGAACATGCATCCCACCCAAGTCACTGATTAAGGGCTGATTATGGGGCATTAATTCTATGGCACTTCTAGCCTAACTGGGGTACAAACAGTTGGTTCCAGCTACCTTCCTAGCCAGCATATCCTGGCAGTTGGAAGTAAAACGGAATATACCACAAACATAAGGCCCAAAGAGATGTGGTTGGGGTACCAATAGCACCTTTTACAAGGTATAAATCCTGAACTCATTTGACTGTGAGCTCTGGGAAGAAGTAGCAAAATTCCAGGGTCCAAAAAAGGATAGAAGTCATTCTTGGTTTTTTCTTTTTCTTTTTTTTTTTTTTTTTTTTTGGAAATTCAAAATATATGATCCAAACATGAAATGGAAAAAGGAATCTTACAAATTACCTGGAGGAAAAGGTCTTACCATCTCAAACTTAGAGATTTTATTAAGAGAGGAATGTTTTCCCCACAGTGAATATCATTCTCAACGGGGAAAAACTGACACCCTTCTTTTGAGATCAGGAACACAACAAGGATGCCCACTCTCACCACTCTTATTCAACATAGTACTAGAAGTCCTAGCAACAGCAATCACACAACAAAAAGAAATAAAAGGTATTCAAATTGGCAATGAAGAAGTCAAATTCTCTCTCTTCACAGATGACCTGATACTTTATATGGAAAACCCAAAAGACTCCATCCCCGAACTACTAGAACTCATACAGCAATTCAGTAATGTGGCAGGATACAAAATAAATGTAAAGATCAGTGCTTTCTTATACACAAACAATGAAAATACAGAAAGGGAAATTAGAGAACCGATTCCATTTACTATAGCACCAGGAACCATAAGATACCTGGGAATAAACCTAACCAAAAAGGTAAAGGATCTATACTTGAGAAACTACAGAACACTCATGAAAGAAATTGAAGGAGACACAAAAAGATGGAAGAGCATTCCATGCTCATGGATTGGAAGAATAAACATTGTTAAAATGTCTATACTGCCTAGAGTAATCTATACTTTCAATGTTGTCCTGATCAAAATACCATCAGCATTTTTCAAAGAGCTGGAACAAACAATCCTAAAATTTGTATGGAACCAGAAGAGACCCCAAATTGCCAAGGAAATGTTGAAAAAGAAGAACAAAACTGGGGGCATCACGTTGCCTGATTTCAAGCTTTACTACAAAGCTGTAATCACCAAGACAGCACAGTATTAGCACAAAAACAGACACACAGACCAGTGGAACAGAGGAGAGACCCCAGATATGGACCCAAAACTCTATGGCCAAATCATCTTTGACAGAACAGGAAAAAATATACAATGGAAAAAAGAATCTTCAATAAATGGTGCTAGGAAAATTGGACAGTTATGTACAGAAGAATGAAACTCAACCATTCTCTTATACCATACACAAAGATAAACTCAAAATGGATAAAAGACCTCAACGTGAGGCAGGAATCTATCAAAATCCTAGAGGAGAACATAGGCAGTAACCTCTTCAACACTGGCCACAGCAACTTCTTTCAAGACATGTCCCCAAAGGCAAAGGAAACAAAAGCAAAAATGAACTTTGGGGACTTCATCAAGATAAAATTTTCTGCACAGCAAAGGAAACTGTCAACAAAACAAAGACACAGCCCACGGAATGGGAGAAGATATTCGCAAATGACACTACAGGTAAAGGGCTGATATCCAAGATCTATAAAGAACTCCTCAAACTCAACACACACAAAACAGATAATCACATCAAAAAAATGGGCAGAAGACATGAACAGACAGTTCTCCAAAGGAGACATAAAAATGGCTAACAGACACATGAAAAAATGTTCATTATCATTAGCCATCAGGGAGATTCAAATCAAAACCACATTGAGATACTACCTTACATCAGTTAGAATGGCCAAAATCAACAAGACAGTAAACAACAAGTGTTGGGAGAGGATGTGGAGAAGGGAACCCTCTTACACTGTTGGTAGGAATGCAAGTTGGTGCAGCCACTTTGGAAAACAGTGTAGAGATTTCTCAAAAAATTAAAAATAGAGCTACCCTATACACTGCAATTGCACTACTGGGCATTTACCCCAAAGATACAGATGTAGTGAAAAGAAGGGCCATCTGTACCCCAATGTTCATAGCAGCCATGGCCATGGTCACCAAACTGTGGAAAGAGCCAAGATGCCCTTCAACCCATGAATGGGTAAGGAAGATATGGTCCATATACACTATGGAGTATTATGCCTCCATCAGAAAGGATGAATACCCAACTTTTGTATCAAGAAGGACGGGACTGGAAGAGATTATGCTGAATGAAGTAAGTGAAGCAGAGAGAGTCAATTATCATATGGTTTCACTTACTTGTGGAGCATAAGGAATAACATGGAGAACATGAGGAGATGGAGAGAAGTGAGTTGGGGGAAATTGCACGGGGATACGAACCATGAGAGACTGTGGACTCTGAGAAACAAACTGAGGGTCTTGGAGAGGAGAGGAGTGGGGGTTGGGTGAGCCTGGTGTTGGGTATTATGTAGGGCACGGACTGCATGGAGCACTGGATGTGGTGCATAAACAATGAATTTTGGAACACCGAAAAATAAAATTAAATTAAATTTTTTAAAAAAAGAAGAAAGGAATGTTTCAGAATGGTACATATCTTCCTCTCCTCTTTCTACTCCCCACTAACATGACAATTACAGTGTAAGAGTCCTTTGTCAGAAGATTACTACATTTGAGGTTTAAACTCAAGGTAGGCTAGAAAATAGATACCAATTAGACTTGCCCTATGGAGAAACTAAAGGTCTCT
This sequence comes from Lontra canadensis, assembly GCF_010015895.1. NCBI lineage: Eukaryota > Metazoa > Chordata > Mammalia > Carnivora > Mustelidae > Lontra > Lontra canadensis. The sequence goes on from NW_022631006.1 coordinate 15,388,970, forward strand.
CTCTCTCTCTCTTGCTAAGCTTTTCTTTCTTTATATGATTTCCAAAACATGCTGCATCTTTGTGGTGGTCTCTTACTGATAACAGCAAATTATGGTTAGATTCTAAGTTATGTGTTTGGTACTGGAAACACTGGATTGCCTGGGAAATACATGTGCATAAGATGATTTGTACTTAGAATGTAAATATTTAGTTCAGTAGATCTGTGTCTAGACAGTTCCCTGAAACTTTGAAAATATGGGAGATTTGAGACTGGGGTAATTTCTAGAGGTGCCAAAGGAACAGTGCCATTTCTTATGGGAAGTACTCCAGGCTGCAGCTGGGGAAGAGGAACCAGGAAGCCACCACAGAGTGAAAACTGAGCCAAAGAAGAATACAATGAGAGGGAAAGTAAGTATGTATATGTATGTATATATACTCATATATAATACATATGTGTATATATTATAGTATATACTGTAATAGATACTTACATAAAATACATATGCTATTAGAGCTCTAATCCTTCTAAGAACAAGCGGTTGACCTTTAAAAGCAAGATAATTTTTAGAATTAAATCAAGTAAGGTTGTCAAGTAGAGAAATAAGAATTGGAGTTATCCCCCCAACTTAAATAATTAAAAACTTGGACAAAATGTATGAAACCACATTTTTCAGATATTGAATGACAAAAGAACAGTTCAGAAATCCCTGAGAGAAGGGAAACAAGATGAGCTCTACAACTGTACTTGTTTACTATTTAGAAGCAATTTTTAGGCCTTCGTGCAGAGGGAAAACCCAAACAGCACAACACTTCTTGAATTGAGAAGATAGGGACTGGAATACAGAAGGCAAAGGCAGCTATCATTTGTGGGGCAGAAAACCAAAAAGGAGAGCATTAGATTTCTACAGAGGGGTCCCCTAGACCCCTATGTGCAGAAGTGCATGTGTTACAGGGAAATAATCAAAAGAAAAAAGTAGGAAGAACAACTCCTGAAGCCCACTCAAAAAAGAACTAGTTTTTGATCCTACCAACCAGATAAAAATATCACAACACCAGGTGTGTCACTTAGGAGATGTAAGCGCGATAATGGAATTAAATCGATGCTAGAGTACAGGATCATCTGAATCCACCCTAGCAATTCTTGAAAGCAACATTCAAAGATTCAACTGAGGCCAACTAATTTAACTGCACATTAGAATAAAATCCAGCGCTATTTAATAAAAGCAACAAAATTCAGCAGCCAAAAATACACACAATATGAAATCACAATGTCAGGTATACAATAAAAAATTATAAATTATGTAAAGCACCAGAAAATTTTGACCTATTACCAGCAAAAGCAAAAAGTAAAAAAAAATATAAATAGATCAAGAGATGGAGCCAGCACACCCAGGTATAGAAAAGGCTATATAGGGCGCCTGGGTGGCTCAGTGGGTTAAGCCTCTGCCTTCAGCTCAGGTCATGATCTCGGCGTCCTGGGATCGAGCCCCGCATCGGGCTCTCTGCTCAGCAGGGAGCCTGCTTCCCCCTCTCTCTCTGCTTGCCTCTCTGCCTACTTGTGATCTCTGTCATCAAATAAATAAATAAAATCTTAAAAAAAAAAGAAAAGGCTATATAATAAACATATTATATATGATCAAAAGCTAGAGAAAAATATGAGCATTATGGAGAAAGAAGTGAAAGATAATTTTAAAAGACACAAATAGTTTTAAAAGTAACAATATAAAAATATGTATAATAGGTTCACCTGAATGGCCCAGTCAGTTAAGCATTCAACTTTTGATTCCCGCTCAGGTCATGGTCTCAGGGTTGCAAGATCAAGCCCCACATCAGCCTCTGTGCTGAATGTGGAAGCTGCTTAAGATTCTCTCTTTCCCTCTTCCTCTGTCCCTTCCCCTTCACTTGCTCCCCCCTTTCTTCTCTAAATATGTGTGTGTGTCTGTGTGTGCATAATAAAAATACTAATCAAAAGCAAGAGGGTATAGCTATACCAGGGCAAAGCAGATTTTAGACTAAGAAATACTGCCATGAAGAAAGACAGATATTTTATAATGGCAAAGGCATTAGATTCATCAAAAGCACATAAATTATTTTGCGGGGGCTACCATAACAAAGTACCACAGGGACACCTGGGTGGTTCAGTTGTTTAAGTGTCTGCCTTGAGCTCAGGTCATGATCCCAGGGTCCTGGAATTGAGTCCCACCATGGGGCTCACCACTGAGCAGGGAGCCTGCTTCTCCCACTACCTGCCACTCCCCCTGCTTGTGCTTACACACACACACACACACACAGTCTCTCTTTCTCTGGCAAATAAATAAATAAAATCTTAAAAGAAAAAAAAAAAAAACAGTACCACAGACTGGATGGCTTCGGCAACAGAAATTTATTTTCTTATAATTTTGGAGGTTAGAAGTCTAAGATCTGAATGTCAGCAGGGTTCGTTCTTTTTTTTTTTTTTTAAGATTTTATTTATTTATTTGACAGACATAGATCACAAGTAGGCAGAGAGGCAGGCAGAGGGAGAGGGAAAAGCAGGCTCCGCACCAAGTAGGGAGCCCAATGTGGGGCTCGATCCCAGGACACTGGGATCATGACCTGAGCCGAAGGCAGAGGCTTTAACCCACTGAGCCACACAGGTGCCCCAGGGTTGGTTCTTTCTGAGACCCTTCTCTTTGGCTTATAGATGGCTATCTTCTCCCTGTGTCTGCACATAGTACTCTTTCTCAGTGTGCCTATATGCTAATCTTCCCTTTTTATAAGGAAACATATCATATTAGATTAGGGCCCACCTAATAAAATCATTTTAATTTAGTTACCTCTTTAAAAACCCTATCTGCAAATATAGTCACATTCTGAGGTCCTGAAGGGTAGGAGGACTTCAACATACGAGTTTTGGAGGGACACAAATCAGTTCACAATAGTACATAACAACCCTAAATGTATATGTACCCAATAACAGAGCTTCAAAATACATGAAGCAGAAACTTATAGAACTTGAAAGAAGAATAGACAAATATACAATTACAGTTAGCTAATTCAACATTCCATTCTCAGTAATTAACAGAACAAGCAGAGAGAAATGTCAATGAGGATAAAAAATGTTTAAACATCATTATCAACTAAACCAACTGACATGTATTTCATAGCTCATCAACTGCAAAATACACATCTTTTTCAACTGCACATGGGATGTGCACCAAAATAGACCATGTCCTAGATCATGAAACTAGTTTCAACAACTTTAAAAGAAGTTAAATGATATAAAGCATGTTTTATGACCAAAAAAAAAGAATTAAACTAGAAATAATAGCAGAAAGATACCTAAAAAGTCTCTAATATTTTCAAATTAACTGACACACTTTTAAATAACTGTAAGAGTTGAGAAGAAATCACGAGGGACATTTGAAAATATTTTGAACTGAATGAACACGAAAACACAGCATCTCAGAATTTGTGGGACGGAGCTTATAAGAAAATTTATAGCAATAAGTGTACTTAGAAAAGAAGCAAAATCTCAAAATAAGTTGTGTATATCTCCACCTGAATAAACTAGAAAAAGAAGTGTAAATTTAACCCAAATAATAAGAAAAAAGTAAATAATAAGAGCAGAAAATAGGAAAACAATGGAGATATTCAATGAATTTTAAAAAGTTTAAAAATTGATGAACCTCTAGCTAGTCATACTAATTAAGAAAACAGGAGAGATGACAGAAATTGCCAGTTAGCAATTAAAGCAGGGTCATCACTAGAGATTCTATAGGTTTAAAAGGTAATAAGGGAATATTTATACATTTATGCCAGTACACTTGACAAATAAAACAGACATTTGTGACTTAAGAGTCATAAAATGCCAAGGTTCACTCAACAAAAAATAAATAACCCAAGTAGTCCTATATCTTTTAAATGAATTGAATTCTTAGACAAAAACTATCTCAAAAGTAAAACTTCAGTCAGATAGCTTCAGTGGTGAATTCTACCAAATATTTAAATAAGATATAATATTGGGGTACCTGGGCAGCTCAGTGGGTTAAACCTCTGCCTATGGCTCAGGTCATGATCTCGGGGTCCTAGGATCAAGCCCCTCTGCTCAGCGGGGAACCTGCTTCCCTCTCTCTCTCTGCCTGACTCTCTGCCTACTTCTGATCTCTGTCTGTCGAATAAATAAATAAAATCTTTTAAAAAATAAAAAAATAAAGAAGAAATAATATTAATCCTTCCCAGACTTCTCCAGGAAATAGAGGAGAAATACTTCTCAAATTTTTTTTAGCCCAGTGAGCAACCCAGGCACCCCAACTTCCCAAAATTTTTTAATGAGACCAGCATTTCCCTGACAGAAAACTAGATAAAGGCATCATAAGAAATTAAAAAACAAAGAAATAAAAATGAAAATTATAAGCATAGATGCAAATATTAACAAAATATTGGCAAATTAAATCCAGTAATACATAAAAAAAGAGAATAATACATCATTACCAAGTAAAGTTATTCCTAGAAATGCAAAATTGGTTCCAAAAATCAGTCAATATAATTTGCTATATTAACAGACTGAAAAAAGCCGATGATCACCTTAATAGTTGCAGAAAAGGCACTGGAAAAAAATTCAGCATCTACTTACAATAAGAAACTCTCAGAAAACTAGGAATAGAAAGAAATTTCCTGATAAAGAAGATATATAATAAGCACATAATTAATATCCTACTCATAGTGAAAGACTGAATGCTTCCTCCTAAGATCAGGAGAGAGGCAGAGACGTCTGCTGTTACCAATTCTATTCAACATGGTAATAGATATCCTGGCCAGGGCATCAAGGCAAAAAGAAGGGGGAAAAGTTTGGGGAAAAAAAAAAAAGCATACAGATTGGAGAAGAAGTAAACGCTCTTCATTTGCTGGTGACATGGTCTATGGAGAATATCCTAAGGAATCTACAAAAAAAAGCTACTAAAACTACTGTATGATGAGGTTGTGGATACCAGGTCAATATGCAAAATCGTATTTCTATACAGTAGAAATTAACAACTAGAAATTGAAATACCATCAAAAAGTGTGAAATAGGGATAAATCTGACAAAAGACATTGAACCTGTACATCAAAAACTATATAATATTCCTTAGACAAATTAAAGAAAATTTAAAATTGGAATGAAACATCTAATCCTCATGAATTGGAAGACTCAATAATGTTAAGATATTGATTCTCCCCCAAAATGACCTATATATTCAACACAATCACAGTAAAATCCCAGCATGCATTTTTATATTTTTAAAAGGATGCCTCTAAAGTTTATACGGAAATACAAAAGACCTAGAATGGCCATAATCACTTTGAAAAAGAAAAAATAAAGTTAAAATTTTTCTGATTTCAAGATACATTATAAAGCTAGAGCAATAAGAGACTGGAGTATTTCTATATAGAATTACATCCCATTACACAGAGCAGGAGCTTGGGAAGATGGCAGAGTAGGAAGACTGTGAGCTCACCCCAGCCCATGTTTTCAACTACATATCATCCACATCCAAGTCAACAAACCAGAGAGCATAATCCAAACACTGGCAGAAAAAACTGTGCAACTAAATATAGAGAAGAAGCTTCATCTGAAAGGTTAGGAAGGTCAGAAAGGCAGACAGAGGCTGCCTGCAGGAGGGAGGGAACTGCACATAGGACAGAGAAAAGGATCCTCACACCAGGGAGCTCATAGGGGAAGAACTATTCCCCATAACATTTGGCTTTAAAAACACTCAGAGAGGGGGACGCCTGGGTGACTCAGTCAGTTGAGTCTGCCTTCTTCTCAAGTCATGATCCCAGAGGGATCTGGGGATCTAGTCACACATGGGCTCCTTGCTCAGTAGGGAGCCTGCTTCTCCCTCTGCCTGCTGCTCCCCCTGCTAGTGCATGCGCATGCTCTCTCTGACAAATAAATAAAATCTTTTTTAAAAAATTAAAAAACAACAACAACAACATTCAGAGGGGCTGATTTTCATGAGTTTTTAAAATAAGGGGGACTTGGAGCCTGGAACTTTTAAAGTCAACTGACTCAGCACTGGGTGAGCTGGGAAAGCAAGTCACAGCTGGGTGACAGCCCTTAAAGAGACAGTAGCCTGTGCAGAGAGGCAACATAAAAACAGCAGTTTATACAACATAGGGGACAAACAGGAGGCAGATCTGTTCATGCTGATTTCTGAGTGTAATGGGGGATTTCTCTAAAAATGAGGGAGCTGGCAGGTGCCCTTTTCCTCACCCATCCCTCAGCATAAATACAGAGCCACCTGTGTGAGATGGGGAGCAAAGACACTTGCAGCCTCAGCTCAGGGCTCAGGGTAATTTTTGTTAAGGCTGCTTGGGTGCCCCCCCCTCCCCCAACCGCTGCTGAGAGTATAGCTGCCACTGTGCACCACACCCAGCCACAACACAGCATCCAGCCACCACACCCAGAGACTGGCTGCCTAGCTGCTACCACATGCTACCCTCATCTGCCACACCACACCACACAGCCACATGCCCCCAGCCACCACCATGTATGTGCCAGGTCACCAGTACTGCTGACCACACTCAGCCTTGTGCTGTTGGCACACAGCCCCCAGCTGCCACAGCACTTCAGAAGACCAACCTAGGCCCAGAGCAAATTTTGTTAACACTCTTGCTCACTCCCAGATTCCCCAGCAGGCATGCCCCCTCAGAACTGGCCTGCCTGGGTCCTGCTAACATCACAGGGAGTAAGCACAGCCCACAACAGTACAGATGACTGCACAGAAAGGAAAGGTGACGCAGACAAAACATCAGGGTGTAAGCAACACACATAGGATACTCCTGTATAGTGCCATGTTCTGGTGAACAAGGGAGTCTATACTACAGGGCACCCCAAAACCTCTTCTTCATAAAGTCATTGCTTTCAAGAGTAAAAGACACACTGACTTTCTTAACACAGAGAAGGAGACCCAAAGAAGCAGACAGAATGAGGAGACAGAGAAATTTATCCCAAATGAAAGCACAGAAGAAGTCCACAGCCAGAGCTCTAAGCAAAACAGATATAAGTAAAACACCCGATGGAGCATTTAAAACAATGATCATAAGGATACTCATCAGACTTGAGAAAAGGGTGGAAGATACGAGTGAGGCCTTAACACAGAGATAAGAAATAACACAGCAGAAATAAAGTGCTCAATAAATGAAATGAGAAACATGCTTAATAAAGTAAACAGCAGGATGTAAGAAGCAGAGGAATGAATTATGACCTAGGAGAGAGTAATGGAAAGTAGTCAAGCTGAACAGAAGAGAGAAAAAAGAATTAAGCAAAATGAGAATAGACTTAGGGATCTCAGAGATTCCATCAAATGTAATAACATTCATATTATAAGAGTCCCAGAAGAAGAAGAGAGAGAAAAGGAGGCAGAAAACTTATCTGAAGAAAAGATAGTTGAAAGCTTCCTAATTTGGGGAAGGAAACAGATATCCAGATCTAGCAGGCACTAAGAACCCCCATCAAAATCAACAAAGCAGACCCACACCAAGACATATTGTAATTAAGTTAGCAAAATATAGTGGTAAAGAAAAAAAAAATTTAAAGCAGCAAGACAAAAGAAGTCAGTCACTCACAAGGGAAAACCCATGAGAACAGGAGGATGTTTTTCGACAGACACTTTGCAAGTCAAAAGGGAGTCCCTGATCTATTCAAAATGCTGAATGGGAAAAATCTGCAGCTGAGAATGCTCTATCCAGCAAAGCTACTATTCAGAATGGAAAGAGAGATAAAAAAATTTCCAGGCAGGGGCACTTGGGAGGCTCCAAAGGTTTGGTTTCTGCTTTTGGCTGGGGTCAATATCCCAGGGTCCTGGGATTGAGCCCCGCCTCAGGTTCCTCACTCAACAGGAGCTTGCTTCTCCATCCCCTCCCTTCCCGCTCCTGCTCTCTTTTGTTATCTCTGTAGCTCTCTCAAATAAATAAATAAAATCTTTAAAAAAAAATGAGATTCCCAGACAAAAACTAAAGGAGCTCATGACCACTAAACCAGCCCTGCAAGAAATATTAAAGGGGACGCTTTGACTGGAAAGGAAAGACCAAAAAAAAAAAAAAATAGTATGAAGGTAGGAAACACAAAAGCAGTAAAAATGAATGTTTCTGTAAAAAACCAGTCAAGGAACTCACAAAAGAAAAAGCATATAAAAATGTAATGGCATATACCGAAAACATGGGGAGGAGAGAAAAAGAGAACAGGCTCACACTTGAATGACTATCAACCTAATATAGACTGCTCTATGCAGAAGATGTTATATACAAACCGAACAGTAACCAGATATCAAAATCCACTAATTAATATGCAAGGAATATTGAGAAACAAGACAGAGGATCATAGGGGAAGGGAGGGAAAAATGAAACAAGACAAAACCAGAGAGGGCGACAAACCATAAGAGACTCTAATCTCAGGAAACAAACTGAGAGCTGCTGGAGGGGAAGGGGGTAGCAGGGATGGGGGTGGCTGGGTGATGGACATTGGGGAGGGTATATGCTATGGTTAGTTCTGTGAATTGTGTAAGATGATTCACAGACCTGTACCCCTGAAACAAATAATACATTATATGTTAATTAGACTTATTCTATTTGAATCAAGAGTCAAAGGATTTAACCACTTAAAGAAAAAAGAAATGCAAAGAGTAAAGAGAAAGAAGTCCAAATATATCACTAAGGAAAATTAGCAAATCATGAAAGACAGAAAAACAAGAAAGGATCAGGAAGGTTCAGGAACCACCATAATGTAAATAATAAAATGGCAATAAATACATATCTATCAATAACTACTTTAAATGTAAATGGAATATAAATGTTCCAAACAAAAGACATATAGTGTCAGAATGGATTAAGAAACAAGATCCATCTATATGCTGCCTACAAGAGACTCATTTTAGACCTAGGGACACATAAAAATTGAAAGTGAGGGGATGGAGAAACATCTATCATGGAAATGGATGTCAAAAGAAAGCCAGAGTAGCAATTCTCAGATCAGATAAAATAAACCTTAAAACAAAATTTGTAACAAGAGACAAAAAAGGATACAATATAATAACAAAGGGGATAATCCAACAAGAAGATGTAAAAATTATAAATGTTGGTGCACCCAACATAGGGGCACCCAATTTCATAAAACCATTAATAAACATAAAGGAACTAATTGATAATAATACAATAATAGTAGGGATTTAACACCTCACTTACACCAATGGAAACATCAGCTAAATAGAAAATTAACAAGGAAACAATGGCTTTGAGTGACACACTGAAACAGATGGTTTTAACAGGTATATTCAAAACATTCCATCCTAAAACAGTAGAATACACACTGTTTTCAAGTATACATGGGACAGTCTCCAGAACAGATCCCATATTATGCCACAAAACAAGCATCAACAAATTCAAGGAGGTCAAAGTCATGCCATGCACCTTTTCTGACCACAACACTATAAAACTAGATGTCAACTACAAGGAAAAAGATCTGGAAAGACTATAAATTCGTGGAGGATAAATAACTTGCTACTAGACAATGAGTTGGTTAACCATGAGGTAGAGAATAAATTAAAAAGTACCTAGAAACAAATAAAAATGAAAATATATGCCACAAAAGCAGTATAAGAGGAAAGTTTATAGCGATACAGGCCTACCTCAAGAAACAAACAAACAAAAATCTCCAATAAATAACCTAACCTTACACCTCAAGTAGCTAGGAAAAGAACAACAAACACAATCTAAAACCAGCAGAAGGAAGGAAATAATAAAGATTAGAGCAGAAATAAATTATATAGGATTTAAAAATACCACAAAACAGATCAATGAAACAGGAGATGATTCTTTGGAAAAAAATCAATAAAACTGATAAACCCCCAGCCAGCTTCTCAAGAAAAAAAGAAAAAGGACTCATATAAATAAAATCACAAATCAGAGAGGAGAAATTACAATTACCACAGAAATATAAACAATTATAAGAGAATATCTTGAAAAACTATATGCCAACAAGTTGGACAAACTACAGGAAATAGATAAATTCCTAGAAAGATATAAACTACCAAAACTGAAACAGGAAGAAATAAAAAATTTGCACAGATCCATAACCAGCAAAGAAATTGAATCAGCAATCAAATAACTCCAAAAAACAAAAGTCCAGCAGATGGCCTCACATGTGAATTCTACCAAACCTTTAAAGAGTTAATACCTATTCTTCTCAAACTATTCCAAAACATAGAAGAGGAAGGAAAATTTCCAAATTCATTCTATCAGGTCAGCATTATGCTGATACCAAAACCGGATCAAGACAGCACTAAAAAGAGAACTACAGGCCAATATCCCTGATGAACATAGATGCAAAAATTCTCAATAAATACATTCCATTCCATTCCATTTTATTTAAATTTTTAAATAAAAAATTCAGTTTGAATTAGCAAACTGAATTCACCAATACATTAAAAAAGAACGTTCACCACAATCAAGTGAGATTTATTCTTGTTTTGTAAGGGTGGTTCAATATTCACAAATCAATGTGATATACCACATCAATATGAGAAAGGATAAGAACCACATGATCCTTTCAACAGAAGCAGAAAAAGCATTCGACAAAGTACAATAATGATTCATGATTAAAAAAAAACTTCAACGAAGTAGGTATAGAGGGAAAATACCTCAACATAATAAAGGCCATCTATGAAAAACCCACAGCTAACATCATCCTCAATGGGAAGAACTGAGACCTTCTCCACTAAGGTCAGGAAAAAGACAAGGAAGTCCACTCCCATCACTTCTATTCAACATAGTATTGGAAGTCCTAGTCAAGCAAGAAGATGATAAAAAGAAATAAAGCACATCCAAATTAGGAAGAAAGAAGTAAAAGTTTCCCTTTGCAGACAACATGATACTATATATATAAAACCCTAATGACTCCACAAAAAAACTGCTAGAACTGATAAACAAATTCAGTAAAGTCGTAAGATACAAAGTCAATGTACAGAAATCTGTTGCATTTCTATATACCAATAATGAAGGAGTAGACAGAGAAATAAGAAAACAATCCTATTTACAACTGCACCAAAAAATAAAAAGGTACAGGAATAAACTTAACCAAACAGGTGAAAGACCTCTAAAACACTAATAAAAGAAATTGAAGAGGACACAAAGAAATGGAAAAACATTCCATGCTCATGGATTAGAAGAATAAATATGCTTAAAACATCTATTCTACCCATTATAACTTACACATTTAATGCAATTCCTACCAAAAACCAACAGCATGTTTCACAAAACTAGAATAAACAATTCTAAAATTTGTATGGAACTAGAAAAGACCCTGAATAGCCAAAGCAATCTTGAAAAAGAAAAGCAAGGGGGTGGGGATCACAATTCTGACTCCAAACTATATTATAAAGCTATAGTTATCAAAACAGTATGGTACTGGCACAAAAACAGAAACAAACATCAATGAAACAGAATAGAAAACACAGAAATAAACCTACAACTATATAGTCAATTAATCTTCAACAAAGCAGGAAAGAATATCCAATGGGGAAAAGGACAGTCTCTTTAACAAATGGTGTTGGGAAAACTGGACAGCTTCATGCAAAAAATAGAAAATGAACCACTTTATTGCTCCATACACAAAAATAAACTCAAATGGATTAAAGACCTAAACATGAGACCTGAAACCATAAAAACCTTAGAAGAGAACACAAGCTTTGACATCAGCTTTGGCAACTTTTATCTAGATATGTCTCCTGAGGCAAGGGGAAAAAAAACAAAAACAGATGTTGGGACTACATCAAAATAAAAGTTTCTGCACAGCAAAGGAAACAACCAACAGAATTAAAAAACAAGCTATGGAATGGGAGAAGGTATTTGCAAATGACATATCTGATAAAGGGTTAGTGTCCAAAATATATAAAAGAACTTACAAAATTCAACATCCAATAAACAAATAATTCAATTTAAAAATGGGCAAAAGACACAGATATTTCTGCAAAGAAGGCATACGGATGGCCAACAGATACATGAAAATGATATATTATCATTACCCTCAAGGAAATGCAAAACTACGATGAGACATCACCTCATACCTACTAGAATGGTTAAAATCAACAACATAAGAAACAACAGGTGTCTGCAAGGATGTGGAGAAAAAGGAAACTTGCTATGATCTAGCAATGGCACTACTGGGTATTTACCCAAAGAATATAAAAACACTAACTCAAAGAGACACATGCCCCCCAGGTTTATTGCAGTATTATTTACAATATCCAAGATATAGAAGCAGCCCAAGTGTCAATCAACTGATGAATGGATAAAGATGCTATGTGTGTGTGTGTGTGTGTGTGTGTGTGTGTGTGTGTGTATGTATATATTTTTTTTCAGCCACAAAATATGATGAGATCTTGCCATTTACGATGACATGAATGGAGCTAGAGAATATAATGCTAACTGAAATAAGTCAGTCAGAGAACAACAAATAACACAAAATTTCACTCATGTGGAATTTAAGGAACAAAAGGAAGAAAAGGAAAAGAGAGAGAGAGAGAAGCAAACCAAGAGACAGACTCTTAATTATTGGGAACAAACTGATGGCTATCAGAGGGAAGGTGGGTGGAGGATGAGTGAAATAGGTGATGGGGATTAAGGAGTGCACTTGTGATGAGTAAGGGGTAATGTACGGAACTGCTGAATTACTATGTTGTACACCAGAAACTAATATAACATTGTATGTTAAACAAAACAACAACAAAAAAACCTGTATATTAACTATTAACCAATGAATTAAAATTTAAAAAATTTTTTAAAAAGAAATAGGTTACTGCCTATGTTCTCCTCTAGGATTCTGATGGATTCCTGCCTCGCATTGAGGTCTTTTATCCATTTCGAGTCTATCTATGTGTATGGTGTAAGAGAATGGTCGACTTTCATTCTTCTATACATAGCTGCCCAATTTTCCCAGCACCATTTAAGGAAGAGACTGTCTTTTTTCCACTGTATATTTTTTCCTGCTGTTGAAGATTATTTGATCACAAAGTTGAGGGTCCATATCTGGGCTCTCTACTCTCTACCACTGGTCCATGTGTCTGTTTTTGTGCCAGTACCATGCTGTCTTGGTGACCACAGCTTTGTAGTAAAGCTCGAAATCAGGCAACATGATGCCCCCAGTTTTGTTCTTCTTTTTCAACATTTCCTTGGCAATTCAGGGTCTCTTCTGGTTCCATACAAATTTTAGGATTGTTTGTTCCATCTCTTTGAAAAATGCTGATGGTATTTTGATCAGGACAGCATTGAAAGTATAGATTACTCTGCAGTATAGACATTTTAACAATGTTTATTCTTCCAATCCATGAGCATGGAATGCTCTTCCATCTTTTCAATTTCTTTCATGAGTGTTCTGTATAGATCCTTTACCTTTTTGGGTAGGTTTATTCCCAGGTATCTTATGGTTCCTGGTGCTATAGTAAATGGAATCGGTTCTCTAATTTCCCTTTCTGTATTTTCATTGTTTGTGTATAAGAAAGCACTGATTTCTGTACATTGATTCTGTATCCTGCCACATTACTGAATTGCTGTATGAGTTCTAGTAGTTTGGGGGTGAAGTCTTTTGGGTTTTCCATATAAAGTATCATGTCATCTGTGAAAGAGAGAGTTTGACTTCTTCATTGCCAATTTGAATACCTTTTATTTCTTTTTGTTGTCTGGTTGCTGTTGCTAGGACTGCTAGTACTATGTCAAACAAGAGTGACGAGAATGGGCATCCTTGTGTTCCTGATCTCAAAGGGAAGGCTGTCAGCTTTTCCCCATTGAGGATGATATTCGCTGTGGGTTTTTCATCAGCCACAGCAACTTCTTTCAAGATATGTCTCCAAAGGCAAAGGAAACAAAAATGGAAATGAACTTTTGGGACTTTATCAAGATCAAAAGCTTCTGCACAGCAAAGGAAACAGTCGACAAAACACACAGCCCACGGAATGGGAGAAGATATTCGCAAATGACACTACAGATAAAGGGCTGATATCCAAGATCCATAAAGAACTCCTCAAACTCAACACATACAGACAGATAATCACGTCAAAAAATGGGCAGAAGACATGAACAGACACTTCTCCAAAGAAGACATACAAATGGCTAACAGACACATGAAAAGATGTTCATTATCATTAGCCATCAGGGAGATTCAAATCAAAACCACATTGAGATACCACCTTACACCAGTTAGAATGGCCAAAATCAACAATACAGAAAAAAAAAAAAAAGGGTTGGGAGAGGATGTGGAGCAAGGAGAAACCTCTTACACTGTTGGTAGGAATGCAAGTTGGTGCAGCCACTTTGGAAAACAATGTGGAGATTCCTTAAGAAATTAAAAACAGAGCTTCCCTATGACCCTGCAATTGCACTATTGGGTATTTACCCCAAAGATACAGATGTAGTGAAAAGAAGGGTCATCTGTACCCCAAAGTTCATAGCAGCCATAGCTGCTATGAAATAAGTTAAGCAGAAAGAGTCAATTATCATATGGTTTCGCTTACATGTGGAGCATAAGGAATAACACAGAGAACATGGGAAGATAAAGAAGAGAAGTGAGTTGGGGGAATTGAAGGGGGAGATGAACCCTGAGAGACTGTGGACTCTGAGAAACAAACTGAGGGTTTTGGAGGCGAGAGGAATGGGGTTTGAGTGAGCCTGGTGGTGGGTATTTTGGAGGGCACGTATTGCATGGAGCACTGGGTGTGGTGCATAAACAATGAATTCTGGAACACTGAAAAAAAATTTTAAAAAAAAGTAGAAAAAAAAAGAAAAGAAATACATCCACACATTTTTTTGCCAGTTGATTCTTGACAAAAGTGTCAAAGCAACTCGGTGTGGGAAGGATAGACTTTTCAATGATGTTGAAACAATTGGATATTCATGTGAACAAAGAAAAAGAAGCTTGACAGTTGCCTTATAAATAAAAATCAGTAGTCTTCAAATAATATTACCTTATATTATCTTACAATGTACACAAAATCTTAACAAGTTAATATGATCAAGTGGATCATAGACTTAAATGTGAAACCTAAAACTACAAAAATTTCTGTAAGAAACCATAGGGGGAAAAAAGAAGACTAAATCTTTATGTTCTTGGGTTAGCAATGACTTTTTTAGGTAAGACACAGGAAGCACAACCTATAAAAGGGAACATTGATAAATTTAACTTCATAAAAGTTAAAAACTTCTCCTCTCCGAAAGATACTGTTAACAAGATGAAAGGAAGGCTACAGATGGGAGGAAATATTTGCCTAATAAAGAACGTGTATCTAGAACAGAGGTGGGCAAATTATAGCCACCTGTTCTTGAAAACTTGACTTTGTCTTCTTTCAGGTTAAAATGTCAGAATTAAGTATCACAATCCAGATCTTATACACCACAAGCATAGAATATTTGCTAGCTGGCCCTTTAAGAAAAAAATCTGCCAACACCTGATAGAGAGTATTTAAACAATTCCTAGAACAAGAAGACAATCCAGTTTTCAAATGGACAAGTGATTTGAATAGATGCTCCACCAAAGAATATATATGAAAACAAAACTGACTTTCAGTTACACGGGATGAATAAATTCTAGAGATCTGCAGTACAAAACAGTATTGTACACTTCAAAGTTTAAGAGGGTACTTCTCATGTTAAGTGTTCTTACCAAAACAAACAAACAAAAGAAAAATAAAAACAAAAGGGACATAAGGAAACTCCAGGAGATGTTGAATATATTATTTCCTTGATTTGGGTAATGGTACCACAGGTGTTTGCACATTGTACACATTAAATATGTGCAGTTTTTTGTGTATCAATTATACCACGATAAAGCTGTTTTAAAATGCCAAATATCATTGGTCATTAGGAAAAAGCAAATTAAAATCATAACAAAATATCCCTACATACAACTAGGATGACTACAATGAAGAGAACTGACAAAACTGTGCCAGTGAGGATACCGTACAACTGGAACCCTCATTCTATGCTAGTGGAATACAAAATACTATAGTCACTTTGGAAAACAGTTTGGCAGTTCCTTATGAAACTGAACAGACATCATTTCACCCAACAAACCCATTCCTAGATATTTATATGAGAGTAGTAAAGAATATATTCATAATAGCCAGAAACTGGAAACAACCCAAATGTCTATTGACAGGTGAACGGATAAACAAACTGCAGTGTATATAAATGATGGAATACAGCAATAAAAAGGGAAGAGTGACTGATACACAGAATAACCTGCATGGATCTGAAAAGCGCCATCTTAAATGATAGAATATGAATTGGTTTTCACTTTCTGTAATTTAGATCTAAATTTTACTGTATTTTGACAACATTCCTCACTGTCTATGATTGGGGGTTGCTATTTCCTATATTCATTTTATACGAAATTTTCTTTAGTCTTTATTCTATTTTTTAAACTTTATTATTTCACTATAATTGACATGTAATATGAGTTTCAAGTGCACAACATGGTGATTCAACAATTTTATACATTACACAATGTTCACCATGATGTGTAGTTACCATCTGTCAGCACACATTAAAATATTATATTTAAAATTTTATATATATATGTGTGTTAGTGTTTGTGTATATATCTCTATATATACACATATGCATATGCTTTACTTTCCATCTTTGTGATTTGTTTTATAACTGTAAGTTTGTACCTCTTTTTTTTTTAAGATTTTATTTATTTATTTGACAGAGATCACAAGTAGGCAGAACGGCAGGCAGAGAGAGAGAGAGAAGAAGACTCCCTGCTGAGTGGAGAGCCCGATGCGGGGCTTGATCCTAGGACCCCAAGATCATGACCTGAGCCGAAGGCAGAGGCTCTAACCCACTGAGCCACCCAGGCACCCCTGTAAGTTTGTACCTCTTAATCCCCTTCACCAATTTTGCCCATCTCCCCCTTCCCTCACCTCTGGCAACCACCAGTTTGTTCTCTGTATTTAGGAGTCTGTTCTGTTATTTGTTGTTGTTGTTGTTTGCTCATTTGTTTTGTTTTTTAGATTCCACATATAAGTGAAATGATGTAGTATTTGCCTTTCTCTGACTTATTTTACTTGCCATAATACACTCTAGGTCCATCCATGTTGTCTCAAATAGCAATATCTCATTCTTTTTTTGTGGCTGAGTAGTATTCCAGTGTGGGTGTGTGTGGGTGTGGGTGTGTGTGTGTGTGTGTGTGTGTGTGTGTGTGTGTACTATGTCTTCTTTATCAATTAATCTGTTGATGGATACTTAGGCTGCTTCCAAATCTTGGCTATTGTAAATAATGCTGAAATAAACACAAAGAAATTACTGTTTTCATTTTCTTTGGGTAAATACCCAATAGTTAAATTACTGGAAATGGTATTTACATTTTGCATTTGTTGAGGAAACTCCATACCAACTTCCAAAGTGGTTGCACCAATTTATTCCTATCAACAGTGCATGATAGCTCCCTCTTCTTCACATTTTTGCCAATACTTGTCCAAGGGAGTACTGCCTATGTTTTCTTTTAGAAGTTTTATGGTTTCAAGACTCACATTTAGGTCTTTGATCTGTTTTCTTTAAATTATTATGTTCAATTAGCCAACATATAATCTTTTTTTAACTTTATTTTTGTATATGGTGTCAGAAAGTTGTCCTATTTAATTCTTTTGCATGTAGCTATCCATTTTTCCCATTACCATTTATGGAAGAGACTGTGTTTACCCTGTTTTATATTCTTGCCTCCTTTATTGTATATTAATTGACCATATAAGTGGGGTTTATTTCTGGGCTCTCTAGCCTATTCAATTGATCTTACCTGTCTGTTTTTGTGTCTGTACCATATTGTTTTGGTTACCAAAGATTTGTAATATATACTGAAATTTGGGATTTTGATACATCCAGGTTTGTTCTTCTTCCTCAAAATTGATTTAGCTACTCAGTGATTTTTTGTGTGTGTGTGGTTACATACAAATTCTAGGATTATTTGTTTTAGTTCTGTGAAAAATGCTATTGGTGTTTGATAGGTACTGCACTGAATCTGTAGTTTAAATATATTAATTCTTCCAATCCATGAGCATGGTGTTTCTTTCTATTTGTTTGTGTTGTCTTCAATTTCTTTTATCAATGTCATAGTTTTCAGAGAATAGGTCTCTCATGTCCTTGGTTAGGTTTATTCCTAGATATTTTATTCTTTTTGGTGAAATTACATATTTCTTAATTTATTTTTGCTACTTTGTTATTTGTATAGAATTGCAATGGATTTCTGTACACTGATTTTGTATTTTGCAACCTTATTGACTTCAATGGTTAGTTCTAATAGATTTTTGGTGGAGTCTCAAGGCTTCTATAGATAGATAATGTCATCTGTAAATAGTGAAGTTTTACTCCTTTACCAATTTGGATGCCTTTTCTTTCTTCTTCTTGTCTGATTACGGTCGCTATGACTTCTAGTACTGTGTTGAATAAATTCGGTGAGAGTGGAGGAAATCCTTGTCTTGTTCCTGAACTCAGAGGAAAAGGTCTCAGTTCTTCACCATTGAGTAGAATGTTAGCTGTGGGTTTCATATATGCTTATTATGTTGAAATATGTTCCCTGTATATGTACTCTGTTAAGAGTTTTATCCTAAAAGGATGTTGAATTTTGTCAAATGCTTTTTCTGCCTCTATTGATATGACTATATGGGTTGTTTTTTAAAGACTTTATTTATTTGAGAGAGACAGCATGCACTCAAGAGAGCACAAGCAGGAGGAGCAGCAGAAGGAGAGGGAGGAGGTCCCTCACTGAGCAGGGAGACTGACTCAAGGCTTAATCCCAGGACCCTAGGATCATGACCTAAGCCAAAGGCAGAAACTTAACCAAATGAGCCACCCATGTGCCCCCCATGTTTTTTTTAAATCTTTTATTTCAATTAAATTAAGGTAACATATACTGTATTATTAGTTTCAGGGGTAGAATCTAGTGATTCATCAGTTGCGTATAACACCCAGTGCTCATTACATCAAGTGCCCTCCTTAATGTCCACCACTCAGTTACCCCATCCCCCCACCCACTTCCCCTCCAGCAACCCTCAGTTCGTTTCCTGAAGTTAAGAGTCCTTATGGTTTATCTCCCTATTTTCATCTTATTTCATTTTTTCTTCCCTTACCCTATGTTTATCTGTTTTGTTTCTTAAATTCCACATATGAGTGAAATCATATGGTATTTGTCTTACTCAGATTGACTTATTTCGCTTAGCATAATATCCTCTAGTTTCATCCATGTCATTGCAAATAGCAAGATTTCCTTATTTTTGATGGTTGAGTGATATTCCTGTGTGTATATATGTGCGTGTGTGTACACGTAACACATCTTCTTTATCCATTCATTTGTTGATGGATGTCTGGGCTCATTCCATAGTTTGGCTATTGTGGACACTGTTGTTGTAAACACTGGGGTGCATGTACCCTTTCAAATCACTATGTTTTTGTCCTTTGGGTAAATACCAGCAGTGGAATTGCTGGGTCATAGGGTAGTTCTATTTTTAACATTTTTGGAACCCCCATACTGTTTTCCAGAGTAGCTGTACCAGTTTGCATTCTCACCAACAGTGCAAGAGGGCTGGTTCCCCTTTCTCCACATCCTCACCACCATCTGTTGTTTCTTGACTTGTTAATTTTAGCCATTTTAACTCATGTAAAATGGTATCTCATTGTGGTTTTGATTTGAATTTCCCTGATGTCAAGTGCTGTTGAGCATTTTTTCATGTGTCTATTAGTCATTTGTGTGTCTTCTCTGGAGAAGTATCTGTTCATGTCTTCTGCCCATTTCATGACTGGATTTTCTGTTCTTTGGGTGTTGAGTTTGACAAGTTCTTTATTGATTCTGAATACTAATCCTTTATCTCATAAGACATTTGCAAATATCTTCTCCCCTTCCATAGGTTGCCTTTAGTTTTGTTGATTGTTTCCTTTGTTGTGAAAAAGGTTTTTCTCCTGGTGAAATCCCAATAGTTCATTTTTATTCTTGTTTCCCTTGCCTTTGGAGATGTGTCTAGCAAGAAGTTGCTGTGGCTGTGGTCAAAGAGGTTGCTGCCTGCCTTTTCCTCTAAGATTTGTATGGATATCTATCTCACATTTAGGTCTCTCATCCCTACTGAGTTTATTCTTGTGTGTGGTATAAGAAGTAGTCCAGTTTCATTCTTCTGCTTGTGGCTGTCCAATTTCACCAGCACCATTTGTTGAAGAGACTGTCTTTTTTCCCATTGGCTATTTTTTTTTAAGATTTTATTTATTTATTTATTTGACAGAGAGATCAGGAAAGCACAAAGAGGCAGAACAGCAGAGGGAGAGGGAAAAGCAGGCTCCCCACCAAGCAGGGAGCCCGATGTGGGGCTTGATCCCAGGATTCTGGGATCATGACCCGAGCCGAAGGCAGTCGCTTAATGAACTGAGCCACCCATGTGCCCCTCCATTGGATATTCTTAACTGTTTTGTTGAAGACTAGTTGACCACAGAGTTGAGGGTGGATTTCTGAGTTCTCTATTCAGTTCCATTGATCCATGTGTCTGTTTTTGTGCCAATGCTATACTGTCTTGATGATTACAGTTTGTAGTATAGCTTAAAGTCTGGAATTGTGATGCCACCAGCTTTGTTTTTCTTTTTCAACATTCCTGTGACTATTCAGGGTCTTTTCTGGTTCCATATAAATTTTAAGGATGTTTGTTCCAGCTCTGTAAAAAGAGCTGATGGTATTTTGATGAAGTTTGCATTAACTGCGTAGATTGCTTTGGGGAGCATAGACATTTTAACAATATTAGATCTTCCAATCTGTGAGCATGGAATGTTTCCTCTGCCCTGTTTGTGAACTTGCTAGCACTGGTTCTGGGTCTTCCTTCTGTACTTACACCTAGACCTGCATTCTTGCCAATCTTGATTTCTGAGGCCTAATTAGTCCTTCTGACTTAGTTTTCTCCAGATTCCCATAGTTTCTACTTACTCCAGATAATGAGAATCTCCTAGACTTACTTGCCTTATCTTTCCTGGGCCCTTAACTTGAATGTCTTGCTTCAAATTCTGTATCTGATGCCACAGTGTGATAATGAGTTTCCTTATACAGAAACATAAAAGGTCAACCCTCAGTAAATGATGGATATAATCATGGTGGCTTAATGGCCTCTGTGGAAGAGTACTGAGATGCATCACTCAGATCCTCTATCAGAAATAAAGGATTTATTCCCCAGCTACTAAGACTGCTGATGGGAGAGATCTCAGCTGTCAGGTTCCTATTGCCATAGCTGAAGGTGACTGACCTTCCCAAGGCTGCTTGAATTCAATGAGTGATCTTCACAGGGATAAAAGAGCCTGGACAATTTTCCCTACAGGATTCAGAATTCCCTACAGTGTTGGCAGAGGCCTTTTCAAAACTATATTATAGCTAAACTTCTCCCTCCAACCAATCTGGCTTTGTTCCCTTTCCTTCCTCACTCACTAACAACTCTCCTGCCCATTTAATCCCATTGAGGAGTCTACTTCCTATAGAACACAACAGGTAAAACTTAAAGCTAGCTTGGACTGGTCCACTGCATCATCATGATCACAACTTCACATAATTGGCCTAAATGCCTAAATGCCATAGAACATGTAGGGCCAGAAATGAAACACAGGGCACTAGAAAAGATTTAGAATTCCAGAATGGAATGGGGATGAATAAAAGAGTGGAAAGGAAGGAAAAAGAAAAGCAAGCATATCGTGGTAGCTATATCTATCCTCAAGATGTAAGTCTGGGGATTAGACATTGAAGGAATATCTGAAAACCACCCTCCATGTTCTACCAACACCGTATCACCTAAAAAAGGAACATCTGAAACTTCTATAAGATTCCTAACCCTCCAACCTCTAAAATATTTCTATGTATCTTCCAATTTGATCCTCAAGCTTTATCTGCCTGAAGTGGTGCCTCCTTCATCTCATGGAAGGGGAGGAATACGCAACAGTTTAGGTGATACATCTAAGGCCACCCAGCTGCAGGCCCAAGGCCACCCCATGACAGTCTCCTCTGAAATAAAGGGACTCAAGATACCAGTTGCACTTATCCATTTTAACTTAGCTTTTTTAGATTAGAGTTGCCCATTTCCTTGGGTTATATACACAACTTGAGTAAAACACTCTGGGATCTTGGGCCTGCATGAAGTCGCTGCAAAAATAATTGAAAGCTGGTCAGAGTCAGAAGAAAAACTCTGATCCTCTCAGCCACTGCCTTCCACTCTCCACAGGTGTAAATACTACTCCATAAGCCCCTTTAGTGCATGGAGTTAGAGGCCTATTTATTTTCATAGTTTAAAACATAAAAGCTTTTCTGAAATCTTGCTTTGGGTCTCAGAGCTTCCTGCTATGCCACTGTGTAGCTGCAGTTTTGGTATACAAATGTGTGGAGCTTGTTTCCTGAAGTTTCCATGGGGCCTACATTAGCTTTATTTTCCTTGTGTGGATCTAAGCATCACTGAGCAAATTAGAGTCAATTCCTGGAAGACCATATAATAGAGAGTTGTGACTTAGCTGGCAAGGGACACTTTGCTGTGAGTCTTGCTACTGAATATTTTAAAACAGAAATAGATCAAGGACCTGGAGAAAATCTCCCTCTGCCTTTGCCCTGACACCTGATTCTTGCTTATTTGGATCTGTGTCCAACATCCCCTTGTTGCCTACATTTTGTGTTGCTCTGGAAGGTGGTAGACTCCCAGGATTAGTAAACAATGTATGCTTCCTTTTGTCTCTCCCTGGACCCCATGGTTGGATTTTTTTTTTTCCATAGGTAAGTAAAATAAGCAAATCTCTAAGAATGTGAAGGAGAAAAATAGGGCATTTTCTACCCTAACTACCTCTTGGAAGACTCAGCACAGCCCCCATTTCCATGCATCACATGGGCTGGGTGGCCATGCTCTCCCTTTAAGCCTGATTCAGGAGAAATTTTTATAAAGCTATTTTGATACCTGAGAAGTTCTCTTAGAACAAAGCAATATTTAATTATCTTTTCTTTCTTTCTTTCCCCTTTTATTTTTGGCAGGTTTTGTTTTGTTTTGAAGGAGGCTGCATGCCCAGAACAGAGCCCAACATGGGACTTGAACTCACAACCCTGAAGACCCTAGGATCAAGACCTGAGCTGAGATCAAGAGTCAGATGCTCAACTGACTGAGCCACCCAGGTGCTCCTTGGTGTTTTCTTTTAATGAGAGGCATAGGAGTCATCCATGCTGGACTTTACTCTGTGGACAAATGCTGTAATGGGTAATAGGACTACTTTGTAGAAGGCAACAAATGAAGAGGCTTAAATATAATTCAGTGACATTTATGTCATTGTGGGGCATTCCTCTTTTTCAAGTATTACTACCACAGAATGGAGTTGTGGGTGATGGTTGGGAGTAGTCAGTCAAGAGCCATATGAATACAAAGTAACTTCATTTAATTTTCTTTTTAAAAGAACAGAAAAAAAAATTTTCACTTGGATATTTTATAATTAAGAACAGAACAAAATACTCTTCTATCCAAAAGAATAATTTTAATTAATATTTTAAAGAGAAAGTGGGGGAGAGATAGTAATAGAGTGTTGTGTGTGGCAAACCACCCAAAAGTCTAAGCAAATGAAGACAGGACAGTACTTCAGTGTACTGGATAAGGGCCTTAATTGGGAGCTAGACCTCTTGGTCCTGGCTCCATAGGCTAGAGCAAAATTAAGGAACATCAGGTCAGGATCTAATCATTCTCACCTCTGCTCTTTATATGTCACTTAAATCTCAGTTATGGCCAAAAACCAAGTTGTGATGTTAGCAGATTTGCTCTAGCTAATACCAATACATTTTGGTGAGAATTATTTCTTTCCCCTGGAGAAGGTCATCTTTTTGCCCAAGTTTGCACTGTTCAGAGGGAAGAGTGAGAGACTATGAAGCAGGAACCAGTTTCACTCTAACCAATCAGATCAACTGAATCAACTTTTATAATCAAAGCAGTGACCAATGTTTCTTCTAGATCCTTCCTTCCCTACATATCCACAAAAGTTAGCTTCCATAGGCCAAAACACTCCATCTTTTTCCAGATGCAATTTCCATCAGTAAAAGTTACAGTTCTGAAACATGAAGTGTGTGTGCGTGCGTGTGTGGGTGTGTGTGTGTGTGTGTGTGTGTGTGTGTGAATGTGTTGATTTGCTGAGTCTGATTGGAATGGTTGGAAAAAAGATCCCAGAGTTAAGAAACCTGGGACAAGAAACAGCAAAATAAGCCTTTAAAAAATATCCTCAGAAGGTAGGAAGGAAAACTGTAGTTAGACACAAATACATGCCACCCTTTAGAGAAGGACATCTGCTCAGCTATCAAGCCATGGGCAATATGGTCAACAAGACGTCTTCCCATCAACAGCTACTTTGGGGTCTGCCTCAGCTCCGGACTGACTCAGCTGCTCAGCCAGGTTGCTGCCCTTCCTGGGACAGCCTATATTTAATGACTGAGCAAGGTAGAGGGACAAAGTCCTGCTGTGTCCGTCCACCAGATAGCTCTGATTGACAACACACATTCCCAAACGTCCCACCAGCTTCCTGGAGACAAGTTGGGTTTTCACTGCAGTACATCTACTTCCCGCTGCCACACCCTTCCTTTCACAGGCGTTGACTCCTAACAAACCTTCTGCCTCCCAAACTCCATCTAGATGTCTGCTTCTGGAGAACCAAATCTCTGACAGTTGGTGTCTGTTTCTGAGAAAGCTGGCAGTAAGACTGGGACTTGGAGATGGTGTGCTTGGCCCTGGCTGGCACTGAGCTCCCCATCACTGGCAGGAAGTGAAGCACCACCAGCTCCTGGTACCACTGGCAGTTAAACCATGAAAACATTTGACAGTGGTTAAGCTGGGATGATACACTGCTAAAAGTATGGTGGATGCATTGGCAAGTGTGTCAGGTGTTTGCGATCTGTAGAGGAAATAGTAGCTCTAGGGACAGGAAGATTTCACGACTATGCCTAATTGCCTTCCATACTCCAGAAACATAACTAACAGCTAAGCGCAAATAAAAACATAGCATGGCTCTCGTCTCCTGCCAGAGGAGGGCAAAGGATTTAGAAGTCAGAGTGGTTCAATTTCAAAGAAACAAACACTCCAACAAGACCATCATCGTATGCTGAGATCAGGGCCTAGGTTAGGAAAACACAAGATGAACATACCAGATGGAGACTTCTGTGTAGATGCCCTTGAAGATTTTGTCTCCCAAGACCTCTCAGAATATTTTCTAGTAAGAATTACCATTTCCCCCAACCTCTCCATGCTGGAAGAGAGAGCAAAGGCAGCATGTGCCCTGCTCTGGATAGGCTCCACCTCCCCTCCTGGATCTCAGGCCTATATGTACATAACCCCGTTGTCTTTCTGGAGTATGGGACAGCAGCCCTATCCTGCCACCTCTCCTTCCTCTCAAAAGTGTTGATTCCAAACTCCTCATCAATGCCGGCTTCTGGAGAATGCTTCCTACAAAAGGAAGGGTAGCTTAAGGCATGCCCCAAATCATTTTTAAACATCAGTGTGAAAAACTGGATGTGCAGCACAGGGGAGTGTATTTTGACAAGATGTAATTCTGGGAGGACTGGTTCTAGGCAAATGTGAGGGAGACAGAATTTACCTTTAAAGCATGTGTCCTTGGTGCCTGGGTGGCTCAGTCGGTTAAGTGGCTGCCTTTAGCTCAGGTCAAGATCCCAGGGTCCTGGGCTCAAGCCACACATCGGGTTCCCTGCTCAGCGGAGAGCCTGTTTCTCTCTCTCCCTCTGCCTGCCTCTCTGCCTACTTGTATTCTGTCTGTCAAATAAATAAATAAATAAATAAATAAATAAATAAATCTTTAAACCAGAAAAAAGCATGTCTCCTCACCCTGTCTGCCTCTATCCCTACCCATCTGCCATGTATTCTCTTCCCAGATATGTAAGGTCTTCTTGTTTTATCTGGATGCCCCCCTCCCATACTGTGGTTCCTTACACACCAGACTCTCTTGCTTTGGTCTCCCCTCATATCAAAATTTATCTCTAATATATAATATACATAGGTATTAACCATGGACAGTATCTTAAGGTGTTGCTCCCACTAAATGTTTAATAGCTACAGTCAATCAGCATTCTTAAATACCTACTAGGTGTCATGGAGAATCTGGAAAGGATTTGTTTCCTGTTCAACAGCTTCCTCCTTTGTTCCACCTGCCTTCAGCCTTGTCCTTTGTAAATTTATTCAACACATTGTCCCTTGAACAGCCTTTCTAAAATGTAAATTGATTGTTGTTTGGCCTCTTAGAATGCCTCCAAGACCTCCATGATGCTCAGATTGAATTAACAACAATAATAATAGCTATTCTTTACCAAGCACTTTGTATATGCCAGACACTGTATTCGACATTCTTGATGGGTTCACTCAACAGCTTCTTTCCACATCCCAATGAGGCAGGTAAACTGTTGTTTCCTGGTTCAGGTACAAGTTCAGGGTACCAGATCCTGCTCTCCTAACCACTACACTACATTGTCGAATCCTTCCTTTGATTTGTAGAGATCCTATGTAACGTGGTCCCAGCTTTTCTCTTCAGCCTCATCTAGTCTCTCACTTCTCCCTAGCCTGAATTCACTGGGCTCTGCTATGCTTTCCAGACATTTGCCTGACATTTTCTAGAACTGCCCCTAATGTACATTTAGCCCTGTCGCTTTCTCCTCACTTAGCCTTTATTTGCCCTTTCAGTATCCATTTCAACATCACTTCCCATACGTGCTCCCCTCACCATTCTCCAAACAAGCTGGGGAGGATGGCTCTCCATGTATTTACCCTTATTGTGATACCTGTTTTCTTGTCATCCCCACTGGCCTGCATGTTCCTTACAGGAGGGAACATCTTGCTCACTGATCTGTCCTCAGCACTGGCAGCACCTGACACAGAGGGAATGGTCAAAAACAGTACTTCTTTGATGAATGAATGAATGAATCCCAAGGGAATACATGAGATGGGAATTTCTTGGTGGTGGCAGAGGTATGGAGGTGTGCAGTTAATTTTATGTGTCAGCTGCACTGGGCTAGGTGGTGCCCACATAGCCAGTAAAACTATTTCTGGATGTGTCTGTGAGGGTGTTTCTGGAAGAGATCAGCATTTGAATCAGTAGACTGAATAAAGAAGGCAACCCTCCCCATTGCCAATGGGCATCATCGGATCTGTTAAGGGCCTGAAAAGAACAAAAATGTGGAGAAAGGACAAACGTGCTCTCTGCTTGGGTTGGGACATCCGTCTTCTTCTGCACTTGGATACCAGTGTCTCTGGGTCTTGGATAAGACTTTCACCCTTCTCCCATTTCCTTCCCACAGTTCTCCAGCCTGTAGACAGCTTGTAGACTTCCTGGCCTCCAAAATCATATCAGCTTATTCCTAGAATAAATAGAGTGCGCTCTCTCTCTCTCTCTCTCTCTGTATATATAGATATCTCTATACATATCTATACATATATATGTACATATACCATATATAGATATATACCATATATATAAACATATCTTTAGTATATATACATGTATTTATTATATACATCCACTAGTAATACTTTCATATATAATATACATATACATATAAAAAAATATGAGTTTGTACACTAAGCTCCAAACATCTTGCCCCACAAATTTATCTATGGATTCTTTGGCGATTGGGGCTAAATTTTGGATCCAAGTCAGGTGCAGAGTCTGTTATGCCATTTTGTGTCTGACCGCATGCTACCCACGAGGGATGTGGATTGGCATGTTCCAAGCCAGAAGAAGCCTGACAATTGCTTGTTGAAAGAAAATTGTTACCAACTCTCTAGATATTTGCAGTCTGACAAATAAACTGTCTTCCTCAAAGAGTTTACACATACATAACTAAACACTGAATACCCAGATGGCCCATCATGAATGAAAAGGTGATAAATAAGAAAAGCCCAGTGTAATCAATGTTGCTGTCTTCTAAACTACGTGGAGAAAAATCCCAGTCAATATTTGGGATAGTCAGTTCTTTTAAAACTGGGGAATGCTGAGAATGAAAGACTATTCCATACACAGAAAATGATTTGAGGAAAGCTTTATTCTAATTTAAAATGTTCACATTTTTGCAATTCATGAGATTTGCTCTGTAGCAAAAGAGGGAAACTATTGTATATAAAATTTAGCAGCTCTGGACAAAATTGACTAAATGCTGAAAACATTTTTGCAGTGTTTTTTTGCCTACAAAACAGTAAAGGAAAATAATAGCTAAAAGGCAGCAAGAAATAAGTAGGCCTTAGTTGGGAAGACATATTTTTGCAAATCCATTTTTTTAATTACAAAGAAATTGCCTCAATTAATTGTTTTTAGGAAAAAGGCATAATGAAAATCTAAGAACAAAGCTTTCTGGAAAGTATAGATATTTATTTAAATCAGCTCATTTAAAAGATCTTTAACTTGCTTTAAGTATAGCTTGCTAACTAAATATTTACCTCACTAAGAAATCAGAGACTATTTTTCTCATCATCTCTTGTTTTTTTCCCTTAGAAAGGGAGAATGTCTCTTTCCTTTTTAAGCTCCAGTAAATCAGAATATTGGTCAAATATTTATCGAGTGCCCATGATTTGACCCATGGTGGTCCACTGGTTAGACCTTTCTTCTGACCCCATTGGCTCTGCTGCTTTCTCATATATAGAGAGTGGTTTCTGCTGGTTTGAAGAAGCTAAAAGCACATTTCTCCATGACTATGTTTGTCCTATCCCTGACTTTCTCATGATGCCTAGAATGTTCTATTCAGTTAGGCCTCGTACTCCCCTGCCCACATTGCCCTCCCTCCCCAATCCCTCCACATCTCTGTGCCCATCTAACCAGCCCCAAGTGGAAACTTGGGGCACAAGGCAGAGAAGCCACCCCTCCCTCTTCTTTCCTTCTTCTGAACACTTAAGCATTTACTCCAGGCTCTGTTTTTAGTATTGGAGAGAGACAGAAATGTGTAAGCAAATAGGAACCAAGATGATTTCAGAGATGATGAATGCTAAGAAGGGAGGGTGGGCTTTACTTTGGATTGGGAGAATGGTCTAAATGTCACATAAGTGACCACTTTGTGAAGATCTAGGGGCAGAGAACTTGGGGCACAAGGATAAGTAAGTAGTAGAGTGGCAAGATGGAAACAAGAAGCCAGTCTGATAGGATCACAGTGCTTTCTGGAGGGAGCTGGAGATGAAGTTATGGAGGTAAGAGGAGGCAGACCTCCTCTTTATTTAGTGGATAGCTGCGTTCTGCCCCTCTGGGTCCACTCTTTACTCTGCTTTGTGTCCTAGAGGCAACTTTCCCTTACCTTCTGCCTTCTATTTGTGTCCAGCCAATGAGGAATCCCAGCAGGTGAGAGAAGATAGGGGCCTGCATGTTTAACTGTCAGTATCAGCCCTGTGCACCCTCTCAGTGTTTATGTAACACTTAACAGGTGGCCTTTCTTTCAGGCCTGGGGTGCTAAACATGCCCTGCTCTTACTAGCTCTGGGGACTCCACACCACCTGTCACTTCATGACAGTCTGCTCACACTTTTAAGGAGAATTCAATAAAGTACCTACAACTTCTTCCTAATCTGAATGTGTCACCTATTTTCCATGGAATCCTGACTCATACAGTCATGTCATCCACAGCAAAGCATGTGGCTTTTGTCTTAAGGACAATGGAAAGTGGTTGTTGATTTAAATGTTTTTAATTTGAAATTAGTTTTATTGAAGTATTATTTGTGTATAGTAAAAATCACCCCCTTAGGTGTACAATTTTGTGAATTATGACCAAGGTCTATGGTCATAGGATCCGTACCACAATCTAGATACAAAACATTTCCAACCATTTGAGGGCTTTAAAAAGGGGGGTTATGTGATTTTTATTTCTGTTTTTAAAATCTTACTCAAACTTGAAAAAAGGTCATAGGAAGGCAAGAGTAAATGAGGAGAGGCTAGCTAGGAGGCTACTATGGTGATTTAGGTACTGTGCTGGTCAGGGTATAAGAGTGAAGCATCTGTTCTTTAAAAGATTATAGTCTAGCGGGACAAATCAATAAGGAAGGACAACATTATAAGTCAGTGCGAGAGCTTGTGTGATATCCTGAAGTATGGGGTGCTATGGGAATACAAGAGAAGAACATGGGGGATCAAAAATGCACAAATTCTGTCTTCCTGCAACCCCTTTGGTCTAACCAAGCCCTTTGGCCTGGGAGTGCCCAGAAGAAGTCTGATTCCATCAGCACCAATATTTGGGGGCAAAGGGAAGCAGGGTTTTTGAATTCTCAAAATCCCAGTAGTTCAAGGTATGAATGCCACTTATTTAAAGTATGAACAAAAAACATAAGAAGATTAATACATCGAAATTAGATAACATCTATCAGTGCCTCCTAACAGTTTCCACATCATAGTCCACATAGCACACTGGGGTGCTTACCTCCAGGCATGGACCAACCAGGCCATCTTGGCACATGGCTTTTACCAGGCCACCTTGAGGACTGAGGAGTGTCAATATTTTGGCTTCCATTTAAGCTATTAATTGGGAAGAGCTAAAACAGTCTCCCTCCCAACTGGAAAGGTATCACTGAGAGTGAAAAGAACCATGGAATTTAGAGTCACGAAATCTGAGGGTTTTTTGTGTTTTAATTATTTTTTTAATTTTTATTTAAATTCTATTAGCCAACTTACAGGAAAGTTTCAGATGTAGTGTTCAATAATACTGATAAATTGGGTGCCTGGGTGGCTCAGTGGGTTAAAGCCTCTGCCTTCGGCTCAGGTCATGATTCCAGGGTTCTGGGATCGAGTCCCACATCGGGCTCTCTGCTCAGCAGGGAGCCTGAGTCCTCCTCTCTCTCTCTCTCTCTGCCTGCCTCTCTGCCTACTTGTGATCTCTGTCAAATAAATAAATAAAATCTTAAAAAAATAATAATAATACTGATAAATTACTGAATGAAATCTGGTTTAAGTCACATTGTTTGGGTGATCTCTGCTAAGGATGACCTATCTAGGCCTCAGTAAAAGATATCTTCCAATTTTAGAGACTACTGAGCACTGTGTCAAACATCAATTATTATTATACTGTAAAAACCTCAGTTTTAGGGGGCATACAGAAGCTTCAGGATCGATCACAATGCTCTGCTTGATGTGTGTACCTGGGAAAAAGCTAGTTGTTGCCTGACCACCTCAGAAGAACAGCTCAGGGGAGGGCAGTGGAGAAGAGGGAAGACCTTAAGGACTCCTTGTCACTAACTACCTCCTATAACTGCCCAGCCGCATCACCTCCGTTCACCTGTGTCAACAACATCAGCTCTAATCACCTTCTCCACCAAGCTCCTGGAAAGCAGAGGCTAGGAAAAAAAAAAAAAAAAAAAAAAAGTGAGGCAATGTGGTTGGAAGTACCATCTGGGTTGATTTTAGGTTATTAAATAATAGACTTGAGGGGCGCCTGGGTGGCTCAGTGGTTAAAGCCTCTGCCTTCGGCTCAGGTCATGATCCCAGGGTCCTGGATCGAGTCCCACATCGGGCTCCCTGCTCAGCAGGGAGCCTGCCTCCTCCTCCTCTCTCTCTCTGCCTGCCTCTCTGCCTACTTGCGATCTGTCTGTCAAATAA
Source organism: Lontra canadensis (assembly GCF_010015895.1). Lineage (NCBI taxonomy): Eukaryota > Metazoa > Chordata > Mammalia > Carnivora > Mustelidae > Lontra > Lontra canadensis. The sequence goes on from NW_022631006.1 coordinate 15,420,542, forward strand.
ATAAAAAAAAAAAAATCTTTAAAAAAAAGAAGAAAAAAAAATTAAAAATAAATAAATAAATAATAGACTTGAAGAGGGTTGAATGTCATCCTTTTATTACAATTCGACACTTTGTTATTGTTTTTCTAAGTTTTACATTACGTTTAGATTTATCTGAAATGGCTTGTTAAAAGTAAATGGTGGCAACTGATGCACTGTTGAACACTACATCTGAAACAAATGGTGTACTATGTGTTGGCTAATTGAATTTAAATTTAAAAAAAAGTAAACAGTGGCTATCAAATGATTCCACTTTAACAGGCAAATAAAGGTCTGGATACTCAAGAGAGGAGTGCCTTCAATCCCGCAAAATAATGTCAGTGGTAAACTCAGGCAGGAGAAAGAGGATGGTCCATTTGTATCAAAATCACTGAGATGATGATAATGATAATAAATATAATAAGAAACATAAGACATAATGATAATGCTAACAACATTAACAACATCAACGTTGACAACGTTGTGGCAGTGACAACAACTATAATGGTGTAAATGGTATAATGGTCCAAATAATTAAAAGCATGAAATCTAAGGTCTCATTATTATAAAGTTAATGAAATGATCAGGGTGAGCCTACTGTTAAGGTTGGGAATCAATTACTAGTTAAGATTATCTGAATTTTCCAGGTTCCATTGTACATACTATGTACTAGGCATTGTGCTAAGCAGTTTATATGAATTATCTTGCTTAATTCCGATGAACAACTATAGGAGCTAGGTAGATACTATTGATCTTGCCAAATAACCAATAAGAAAACTAAAGCTCAAAGATTCAGTATGCTTTCTTAACCAGGCTGAGGTCAGGGAAGGGGATCAATGGCATATCAAAAGACTTGCAATTTGGGGAGGCTACTTTGCCAAGCTTTGGGCCTCCTTATAGAGCTATTTAGCCAATGCAATTGGCAATTTATTGTTTCAAGGTCTTTTATGATGTTTCTGATATAATTCTTAGAAATATCTGAAATAGACCAGGGCATGACATCAATTCAGTTTACTTCAAGGTCAGCCTATATACTAGGCTGATAGTTTTCAAATTTTGCCATGCATCATAATCACCTGGAGAGACCATTAGATCACACAGGTCTATCCCCCCTACCTGGCCTTAGGTCAGAATCCCTGGGAGTGGAGCCTGGAGAGCTGCATTTAGACAATATATCCAAGGAATTCTGATATATATGTGTTTGGGACTACTGCAGGAAGGAAAACATCTCTTATTATATTTTTTCATCTCATGGTATGCTCATATATGTTGTCAAAACTTTCTTAGAGTCAAGAATCCAATGTATATAATGAAAAAGAATTGTTTCAGCCATATATATCACATTTGTTGCTTCTTTAACTTTTAAAAATCATCTTTACAAAAACTTTTCCAGTTATTAGATACAATTTGGTGAGTTTTGGCAAATGTACATAATTGTGTAACCACCACCACAATGGGCAATATGTAGTATTTCCATTATCCCCATAGTTATTTTGTGTCTCTTTGCAGTTAATCCCTTCTTTGGCCCCTGGAAACCACTGATGGGCTTTCTGTCAGTACAGGTTTGCCTTGTCTAAAAATTTCACATAAATAGATTATACCGATTATAAAGTAGAATAATACATTAGATATCTTTTCTATTCCTTTGGGTCTTAATAAGAATACAGATTTTTTCAAAAAATCACTGAGTCCCCAAGGGAGCTAGCTTTACCTGGAAGGATGAGTATGAGTGCATCCCTAGTCCATGCTGAGATCATCATGGAGGCTGTTACACAGTGAGGAACAGGAGAACAAGGGTTGAAGAAGTATTGTTTCTATCTTCACATTCTCCAGTTATGACTCCCGGGCTGAAAAAAACAAGAAATGAGAAGGTTGAAGAGAGATCAGAAACAGCAGCCAGATTTGCACCTCCTTCCTACACCCAACTAAGCAAAATAAATATAAAAATATTTATAAAATAAATAAATAAATAAATATAAAAATAAATAATAAATAAAAATATTAAAAAATAATAAATAAATAAAT
>NW_022631006.1:15422984-15489998 GCF_010015895.1 Lontra canadensis
CCAGGAGATCCATGAGTATTTGCAGTATAGCTTTCGTTTGGTGATTTATACAAATCACCAAACGAAAGCTATACTGCAAATACTCATGGATCTCCTGGCTGGTGGTCTGCATACCCAGAGAAGGGGAGAAGGGGCAGATTATCCCAAAATCTGAGGGACGATAGTAGCATAGATATATGGAAATACCAGAAGGAGAAAATAAATTTGAAAGGCAAAAGAAAAATGAGGAACACACATAACAGGAGAAAGTATGGTGGTGAAGTCAGAAAGAGGATATAATAAAATCACTACAAAAATGTAACACATTAAAAGCAGCAAAAAGGAAAAGAGAGACATCTGAAATGTAGTGATATGGACTCTTTGAAGCTAGGCAATAAAATGGAAAAAAGGAACAAAAGAAGAGGCTAAAGAGAAGATCAGAAGCGTGGAAGATGAAAGCAGATGGCTAATACACACATAACTGATAGTTCTCAAGAAGGGAATGGAACAGATGGACCCCAAATTTTTTTCAAAAATATGATAAAAGTTGGCAGAGAAGCAAGCCCTAAATCTGCAGTAGCAAAGATCACACTGTGGCCCAAGAAAATTTGCAGGAAAACACTATCCTCACTAAAGAAGTCGCTTACAAGAGAATACGGGGCATAAGGTTGGCACATATGTTGTCAACAGGGATGACATCATCCCCAATGGGACAAAAATTTGTTCTTGTAGGGTAAGGGGGACTGAGAAAAATCTTAGATATTATAATAGTTTGTGGCCCTCCAGAGGCCATATGGTATTAAAGGCTCTTCGGGAGAGAAAGCAATAATGAAATTAGAACATATGATGAGATAGATAGATAGATAGATATCTCATCATATGTTCCAATTTCATTATTGCTTTCTCTGTTCTAATTATATATATATATATATATATATAATATGTAATGTGTGTGTGTATAATGTATATGTAAATATAATAATAGTGAGACTAGAAGCACTGGATTAGTATAACATATCTATAAAATCCTCCACATCAAAGCAATGTTTAGAGAGGTCTGGAGAGAAATATGCATACCCCCAATAATTTCAAACTAACCAATTATCAATCATGAATATAGTCATTAGCCATGTGTTTGCAATTATGCAAAGGGTCAGAATATAACAATCATAGGCTCTAATGAGAAAAACAGAGAGAATGAACTCCAGCCCCTCAAAAGAGAAGCTGAAATAAAGAACCAGAAATGAGGGAGTTGTGATATTTAAGGATTTGGTGGTGAAAACTAAAGCCATTAGTAGTTTATTACATTTAATAGAAGTGTTGTAAACTTTAACACTGTGAAAATAAAGGAGATAGAAAGCAAGGTAGTGATGTAGGGGTGGTGTAGGATTTTCCCATATTTCATAGCAAGGAGTCAATAGACCTAACTTGAAAAAATATTAACAATCATAAAGGTAACCACTAGAGGAACTAAGATCCAGATTATAAATCTCTCAAAATATCAATAGTAGGACAGCAACAGAACCAAAATAAAGAAGATATAACCATATAGCAAAAGATGAAAAGCAACAGAAGCATTAGAAAGCATTAGAAAGAGAAAATACAAGATGATAGAATTGAAACATGTTATATATGTAATAAATATTATATATGTATATGAAATAAAATAAATTCTTTAAAGATTCTCAAATTGTGTTTAATAAACAAAAACTACCTATATGTCTCAATCATTCAGGAATGTTAAAAGTAAAATGAATGATACGACAAGTGATTCTGGCTTCTCTCTCTCTCTCTCTCTCTCTTTTGGCATTAATTTGTCATGTCTGCCAGAAAGACTTCAAGGCAAAAAGCATTAAACAAGACAAAAGAGTATTTTAACATTACAAAAATGTTCAATCTCAAATGAAGATATAACTACTGTTATATTTTACATTCCAATTATTGTAACATAAGAACACATAAAGCTTAAAACACGCGGAATTTAAGGAGATTGCTCCAAATGGAGAAGGATTTCAATGTATTTCTGTCAGCTGCAAACAAGTCAAATTCTCAAAATGAGTGATGGTATAAAGAATCTGGAATCTAATCCATCAGATTAACGTCTTTATAATTCCAGTGCTGAAAACGAAGAGACTGGTTTTCAAACACTTCTAAAAACATTTATAAAACTTGACCATACATTAGTATTTTTGTATTTTAAAACATTTGGTTTTGAATTTTAAAACATTTTTGTACTTTAAAACATTTGTTTTAAAACATTTGTTTTAAAATACAAAAATTATTTTAAAACATTTTGTATTTTAAAACATTTTGTATTTTGTATTTTAAAACATTTGTTTTAAAATACAAAAAGTATTTTAAAACAAATGGTAATGACAGTAATGACCATGCTCTTAGCTTATAATGCAATTAGAGTAGAAATTAATAACTAATAAAACCAACCACCTGAAGTGTTATAACTCACTCTTTAACAATTCTAGTCATGATTTCTTTATTGCCTCCAAAGTTGCAGAATATCTAGCAAATAATAAAACTGAAACTCTACATTAATAAAACCCCATGTCAATAGCTAAAGCTATGCACTGTAAAAAAAAAATTGAGGTTCTAAATACATTACTAAATATGAATTCAACTCAGTAATTTAAAAAGAATAAAACCTAAAGCAAGCAGAGGAACAGATTATTTAAGATAAAAAGCAGAAATTGATATATTATAAAACAAAAGAGAGAAAGTAAACTTAATCAATAAAACCAGAAGGTGATTCTTAGGGGGAAAAGAAATAGAGATAAATCAGCAGTTAGTCTAAACAAAAACTAAAAAGGAGAAAGCACAAACACAGATCATTAACAATGAGTCTAAGGGGGAAAGAAACCTCATATGCATAAGATTTTTAAAAGAATTATGAGTAGTTTATAAAAGCTCTATAAAAATAATATTGAATTCCTAGATGAAATGGATAGTTTCTAAGTTAAAAAAATATCAAAATTGAGAGCATTCTTAATTTTTTTCATGACTATAAATTTACTTATTCTTCCTTCTCTTCTGGGACCAAAGAACAACTATTCCTCATTTGCCCACCTCCAACAAGAGTAGGTCAAAAAGATGCAAAAATGCATTTTTGTCAAATATTATTTACACTCTATCAAAGCATAGAAAACAAATAAGAAATAAAGATAAAAAACTAATGATGTACTGTATGGTGACTAACATAACACAATAAAAAAAGATCAATCTTTCTAATAAATGTCAATGTAAAAATCTCTAATGTAATATTAGCAAATAGAATCCAACAGAACACATATAAATATAAAAATATATATATATATATATATATATATATATATATATATATCCCATGACCAAGTAGAGTTTACTGAGAAATGAAAGGATGGCTTAAAAATAATTAGAGGCCACAACCTTCCATTTGCTATTGATCACTTCTTCCTCAGACCAGTGCTATAACTGGCCCCTTGCCCTTTAAGTTCATTCCTCCTCCCTCCCTCCCCATCATTCTACCCCAGGGGATCTTCTATATTATTGACAGGGAGAGCCTCCTAATACATGAATCTATATTTTGTTGCTTCCCTACTTGCATAGTTCAACTTGAATAAGTTGAATAAGATTTTTAAAAGAATTATGAGTAGTTTGTAAAAACTCTGTAAAAATAATGTTAAATTCCTAGATGAAATGGACAGTTTCTAAGTTTAAAAAGTATCAAAATTGAGGAGCATTCTTAATTTTCAATTCAATTACTTGAATAATTACTTGCACTCCATCAGAGATCTCCACCCTTCAGAAAAAAGTTCAATCCCCTGACTGTGGCATGTGAGGCAGGTTCTGCCAGCCTGTCTAGCTTTGTTTCTAACACACACACACACACACACACACACACACACACACACACACACACACACACACACAGTTGATTCTCCAGCAAAGTACTTGGAGACCCTTGACTCTTCTTACTGTCTCTTGCCTCTGTGCCCCAGTACTGTTTCCTCTGCCCAGAAGGCTTTTCTTCCTCCTCTTCTCTTCTTTCTCAGCTTATTCTGGTGTCATCTCCAGGATACCTCCCCACGAGGCTGAGCTCTGCTCACTATAACACCTTGTCCAGACCTCTGTGGGACTCACCACAGTGTATTAGAACTATTGGCTTGTGTGGCAGTCTCCCACTTTACACCCTAACTTCCTTGAAGATGAAGAATTTTCTTTTGTCTCTTGCACTGAACATATCCCCTGGCATATGGCAGACATTAAATAAATGCTGAAGAACTGAGTACTTCCCAGTCTGGTAGAAAATCATCTCCAGATAACCAAGTCCCAGGAAGCTGTTCATGAAATCACCCAGAAATGGGATCACTCTCGGGACCCTGTTTAAAACTACTGTATGTCAGCTTCTGACCATAGGCAAATTTTTGCAGGAGTGTCACTGCTTGAGAAATAGAAGATTATCTTAGAGGACTGTGCATTTTCACATCTTCCTATCCTTGGGAGGATCAGAATCAGAATTCCATAGTTTGAAGGTGACAGAACGCCGAGGATGAAATCACCCATCTCGAAATTCAATGTGGAGCAAGCCCAGGTTTAGTTTACCACCACTGCCCAGGCAGCATGCTTGTCTGCAAATGCCCTTGGTTTGCACACGAGGAGCTTTACAAACCCACACATCACATTATTTTATAGCCCAGATTGTATCATCAGTACAGGGAAGAAACCACGGTCCTTCCCCTATCACTCACTAGAAACAGCTCAGCTTACTGAGCTACTTTTCTTAGTAAGATGTCATCTGCATTTCTTGGTCCTAGATTCTTAAACATTTCTACTTCAATCACAGCTCTGGTTGTATTTCTTTTATATAATTTATTTCCCCCTGTAATTTTATTTAAAGATGACTTTCAAACTTTTTGGAAGGAAAGCACTAAGATTTTGTGCAACTCTTATTTCACAGATAAAGAACATGAGGCCAGGTAGGTTAGTCGTGTTTGCCCACACAGCTAGTTATGAAAAACCAGACCCATAAGAAATACCAAAATCCTACATATGGTGTTCTTTAGGGAGAATAATACTTGTACTTATTTCTGCTTCCAATGGTCTATCCCAGCACAAAAGTCTATGTGCTCATTGTCCAAGTCTCGTGATATAGCATCAGCTACTATATTATTCAATTATCTGGCTTGGGGGGGGGTGTCATATTTTCCAAAGTATTACTCAAAGACAAGATTTTTAAAACCTAACACTAACCAGACAACACAAACATACACACACACACACACACACACACACACACACACACACGAGGTTACCAGACACACAGCTCATGACACCTGGAAACTAGCTAGCAGATTTCTGCTCTAATCAAATCCACTGTCAATAAGTCACAAAACAAATTAAAATGCAGCAGAGAATGAGGGAAGTTAACTTCAGGGTCCACCAGTGTGTTCATTCCAGCACCATCTGTGCATCTGTTACATGATTAGACTCTGTGTTGGGCAGTTTTTAAATAACTGGGCAGCCCTACCATGAAGACCAACCATATGCTTACAAGTGAGTAAGAGTTGTCAATACAAGAGCCATCAACAACTCTGCAGAAGAATCTACTCTGAGAGAAATCTCCTTTAAAAAGTGTTGTTTCAAGATGGGATTGGGAGGGAGACAAACCATAAGTGACTCTTAATCTCAAAAAACAAACTGAGGGTTGATGGGGGGAGGGGGTTTAGAAGGGGTGGGGTTATGGACATTGGGGAGGGTATGTGCTATGGTGAGTGCTGTGAAGTGTGTAAACCTGGCGATTCACAGACCTGTACCCCTGGGGATAAAAATATATTATATGTTTATAAAAAATAAATTTTTTAAAAAGTTGTTTCTTTCTCAAACTGAAGTAAGATTGTAGAAGGGGGTTCTTTCTAAAGACCTCATTAAACTAGAGCTACACTGGGGCAACAGCACAAAGACATGGGGCCACAAACCAAGCCACCTTTGCACATGCCTTGGTGGACATATCAGTTCTTCCTTCAGACCTCACAGAGCCACTCCACTCTGTAGTTTCACATAGCTATGGATGAAGTAGAAGAGGGCACTAGAGGAAGTATACTGAATTTCATATACACTATTTCAGTTTTTATTACATACTTACACATGAGGCCATGCATTTTGTGTGCCAAAAAATATGGTAAAGTGTTCTCTACTCTACTCTTTTTAAAACTCATTACTATGTAATCTCTTGCCAGATCATATCTTTGGAAAGAGGCAGTTATTTTTCCCTCCTCTTATGTGGAATTATTACACTCTTTTTATTTTTTTTTTATTATGTTATGTTAATCACCATGCAGTACATCATTAGTTTTTGATGCAGTGTTCCATGATTCATTGTTTGCATATAACACCCAGGGCTCCATGCAATACGTGCCCTCCTAAATACCCATCACCGGGCTAACCCATCCCCCTACCTCCCTCCCCTCTAAAACCCTCAGTTGTTTCCCAGAGTCCACAGTCTCTCATGGTTCATCTCCCCCTTTGATATCCCCCCCTTAATTTTTCCCTTCCTTTTCCTAATGTCCTCCATGCTATTCCTTATGTCCCACAAATAAGTGAAATCATATGATAATTGACCTTCTCTGCTTGACTTATTTCACTTAGCATAACCTCTTCCAGTTCCAGAATAGAGAGCCCAGATATGGACCTCAACTCTATGGTCAAATAATCTTCGACAAAGCAGGAAAAAAATATCCAATGGGAAAAAGTCTCTTCATTAAGTGGTGCTGGGAAAATTGGACAGCTATATACAGAAGAATGAAACTTAACCATTCTCTTATACCATACACAAAGACAAACTCTGAATGTATGAAAGACCTCAATGTGACATAGGAATCCATCAAAATCCTAAAGGAGAATGGAGGCATCAACCTCTTCAACAATGGCCACAGCAACTTCTTTCAAAACACATCTCCAAAGGCAAGGGAAACAAAAGCAAAAATGAACTTTTGGGACTTCATCAAGATAAAACACTTCTGCACAGCAAAAGAAACAATCAACAAAACAAAGAGGCAACCCACAGAATGGGAGAAGATACTAGCAAATGACACTACAGATAAAGGGCTGATATCCAAGATCTATAAGGAACTTCTCCAACTCAACACCCAAAAAAACAAGTAAGTTGAAAAATGGGCAGAAGACATGAACAGACACTTCTCCAAAGAAGACATACCAATGGCTAACAGACACATGAAAAAATGTTCAACATCATTAGCCATCAAGGAAATTCAAATCAAAACCACATGAGATACCACCTTACACCAGTTAGAATGGCAAAAATTGACACAGCAGGAAACAACAAGTGCTGGAGAAGATGTGGAGAAAGGGGAACCCTCTTACACTATTGGTGGGATGCAAGTTGGTGCAACCACTTTAGAAAACAGAGTGGAGGTTCCTCAGAAAGTTAAAAATAGAGCTACCCTATGACCCATCAATTGCACTGCTGGGTATTTACCCCAAAGATACAGATGTGGTGAAAAGGGCTACATGTACCCCATTGTTCACAGCAGCAAGGTCCACAGTAGCCAAACTGTGGAAAGAGCCGAGATGCCCTCCATAGATGAATGGATAAAGAAAATTTGGTCCATATACACATTCTTTTTAATCATCTGTTTTGTTTCTTTGCTTCCTCCTACCAGACAGCAAGCAATTTTGTACAGCCACAATGTAGTATAGTTTGGCACATACTAGACACTAACAATTGTAAGGGAAAGGGTGAGAGGAGAGAGGGAGAGAAGGAAGTAGCAGTTGACTCATCAAAACAAGAGCAATATAGGAAAGAGAAAAAGGTATAGACAGATGACTTGTGAGAGTTTTACCACCAGCCCATTAGCCTATAGAACTTAGATCTTAGTGAGAAAAAATTAAAGACTGACATCAAGACACACAATGTACCTTCAAGTTTTGTCCTTTTAGTGTGCACATACTACACACCATTTTCCTTTAGAATGTATGTTCAAAAGGATTTGCTGAAAGTGACAAAAGTCTTTACAAAGCCCACATTAATAAACCTCTTGGGTATTATTATGAACATGAATACACATTGCATTACTATTAGACTCCAGATTGTACAGCTTAAAGTGAGCAAAACTCCTAGCATTCTACCAGCACCTCTACCACTTCCCTAAACTTTTTTCTGATCATGTTACTCATTTCATGACCCTGAGCCCAGAGCCCGATGTGAGCTTCTACAATCAGATCTACCCATCTAATACCACTTCAAGAGGCACCTGTGGTAGGGGGGCGGTATAAAGTCTGAGATAGAACATAAAGATGGAACAGGAACAAAAAACTAGATTGACCTTGATCCCCCAAAACTGACAATTCCAAACTGAAATATCAATGAAGATGTACTGAAATTTCACATGAGATTGACTATCTATGAAAGTTTGAAACTGCTAGGTTACAAAGAAGAGATATATTAAGTATGTTTGAAAATAATGGGGTGCCTGGGTGGCTCAGTCATTAAGCATCTGCCTTCAGCTCAGGGCATGATCCCGGGGTCCTGGGATCAAGCCCCGCATCTGGCTTCCTGCTCGGCAGGAAGCCTGCTTCTCTCTCTCCCACTCCCCTGCTTGCGTTCCCTCTCTCGCTGTGTCTCTCTCTGTCAAATAAATAAATAAGATCTTAAAAAAAAAAAAAAAGAAAAGTAGCAAATATAATTAATGAATAAAATTCTTAAGCATATACTCGGATCTTAGAGTGATAAAAGAAACTTAGATCATGTTCAGATTCCTAACACTAACAAAGGAGGAAGCTCAGGTCCAGAGATATTTCCCTTGGTCTAGGATCTTTGAGTTAGTGTCAGATATTCCTAGTTTCAACTAGAATGCTCTCTTCTTTCTGTCCATCTGAAATAATTCCTAATTATGCATCATTTGCACAAAACTAAGTTAAAACAATGAGGAACTATATGATTTAACTGGGCCAGAGACAGAGTAGTTTCCAGTTACCCATGGTCAGCAATTCAGTGATGTCATCAAAGACCCACGTTCTTTCTACCTGTTCCACTCTTCCTCCCTAAGTATAACTTCCTCCTAAGTCTGATTCCCTCCCTTGTTTTAAAATAGCATTGATTGCTACTGAAGGTTGTGTGTCTGCTTGTTAATAATGGTTATGGGAGGTAGGGAAGGAATATAAATCTCTTACAATTTGGCAAATTTAGATCTTATTCTCACCCCTGGTCCTTGAAAGCTGGAGATGGGAGGGATACTTAAATACATCCAGAGTGTTATTATGCACCAATAATTTAGAGTTAGGTAATAAATTTAGCTTGACTACTACATGTCTATCCCAGTAGTAGTTCAAATTAGTATGCAAGTAATCAGAAATCCAAGCTGCCCTAGATATACCTTAAGTGCTTCCTTCCCACTTCTAACGCACCATTCCTCAATATTTCCTCCATCAAACTTCCAAAGTGATATAGCAGATGGGGTGAGAAAGAAATTGGCTTAAGCTATTATATCCATTTGCATGCAATTCCTGTTCCTGATTGGCAAGATTCCTTCTGCAATTTTTTTGGGTGGGCAAAATATAGCAGACTCGGCTAAACCCAGCTTTTTGGGTTTATGTAAGTCAGTGTTGTTTTGTATATTAGAACACAAAATGCCACACAGCACCAGGAAACTAATTAAATTAGACTTTCTGGAGGTAGAATCCAGGAATAGGTATTTTTTTAAAAGATTTTATTTAATTCATTTGAGAGAGAGAGCGTGCGTGCACTCTCACACAAGCAGGGGGAAGGGGCAGTGGGAGAAGCAGGCTCCCTGCTGAGCAGGAATCCAATGCAGGACTCCATCCCAGGACCCTGGGATCACTACCTGACCCAAAGGCTGAGCCACCCAGGCATCCCGACATAGGTATTTTTTAAACCTTCCCAGATGATTCTAATCTACAGCCAGAGTTGAGAATTACTAGTGTACTAAACATGCTGATTGCCTGAATTTCTCAGTTAATATCCTTGAGTTGTCTAGTTATGGCCTGAGACTTTGAATTCAGTTTCTTTGCCATTTTCCCAGGTGACTTAAAGCATAATCTATTTAAATAAAACATCATCTGTGATATGATAACAACTACAATTTAAGGTAAGGATGCTGTGTCAGCTTCCTTTTAGAGAATGCTGCTCAATCAATGAATGAATGTCTGAACCAAAATCTTATATAGGCATGAGGGTTTTTGTATTGCCTTCTATCTATTTCTGGGTGTAGTGTATAACATACATTGGCAACATTTCATTTTTATATTGTAATGGGATCTCCATAGGCTTATATTGAAATTGGTTCTCTGCTGCAATCTCACATTTTAACAGCTTCTATAGACCTGCTCAGAAACTGAGTAAAAATTGTGAAGAATACCTGGCATCATAGTTTATTTTTTAAAATTATACAAATGCCTCAATTCCCCTCCCCAACCAACAACCACAGGAGATAGTGAAGTACCACTATAACTGCAACAAGAAGTAAATACTTGACATATTTGATAGTCATTTTACAAAAGCAAGAAACTGGTTTTCCTCCTGAGTGTAGAGTCTTCAGTCATCCTCAGATTTTTAATCGAATTTTGATGTCCATTTCAAATGATAAGGGAAAGTGATTTTATCACTTGTTTTCTCTGAGTAAATGTTAGCTTGAAATTAATACCATAGGCACCAGAGCTATTCAGAGCCCCTAGTGCACCCAGGTGGTGATCCTTCTTTGTCAGACTTGTCACATTCAGGCTGCTGTCTAGATCAGCCAGTGTTGGAGGAGGTCACTGGGAAGATATGACCATTGGTTGACCCATGAGCAGGACCTGAGCTTCAAAGGCTTCTGACCCCCTTCCCTGTTCTTAGAATGTGTGTTGTACTTGCCTTCTGCATGCTAGAAGTTGCCCCAAGGACATAACCTTGAGATAGTTATCTGACCAGTATACATGGCTGAACCCAGTTGGACCTTTATACGAACTTTTGAGAGATCTACTAATCTTGCAGCCTGCTGCCCAAGACAAGCCTTATAAGTAAGTTCTCATGCTTATTAAATCGGCCACCTACTACCTGGAGTGGCCTGCCTCTTTCTTCAGTCTCTCTCTACTGCTTGTGTGGTAAGGACACCAGTTTGTCAGCCAACAATTGGTGAGAGCCAGCCCAGAGGCTAAAGAAATGGGTGGGGAAGAAGCATTCCAAGCTGGCCACTGACCTCTATGCAGGGAGGGGGTGGCCCCATATGTTAGATGTTTTGTGGACTGCCGTGTAGGTACAAGGATGGCCTGAAAATACTGGCTGCTTGAATGCACTTGTTTAGGAAACTGTATATATAGTGCATTGTGGCAAAGAAGTGAAATGAATGACTGCCACAGTGGGTTGGCCTCTACTGTGGGCAGTTTGGCTAGACACTGATGCCCAACTAGAAGCTGAAGCTCAAGTTAGAAAGTTGGGAGAAGAACTGAAGTTAGAGAAGGATGTGCAGTTGTCCTCTACTCTGCCAGCTTCAGGGCTGGCAGACAAGGTAGAAGAGCTAAATAACTTGCAGAACTTACTGTGCCATTTTGTAAAGCTAGGAGGAGGGCTTGTGACAAAGCCTGATTAGAATGCTAAGAGGCAGAATCCCCAGGGACATAAGGAAAGCAAAGGGGAGAATGTTGTGATTGACAGTGAAACATGAACGCCCCATGCTGTCTGACCCCGAGCACAAAGAAAAACTTTAAATAGAAATTATCCTAGACTTCTGATAATAAAGAAATACACCCTAAAACTCCTAGGAGAAAAGTTGCATTCTTTCTCTGTCCCTTGAAGTTGTAAATCTTATAATGTCTTTGAAATATAAACACCCCAGGAGATAACTAAAACACTACCCACAAAGACTGAAGAGGAAAAAGAGTTGGCGGGGGGAAGGGGGGGGTAGATTTTTAAAATACAGACTACTGTAGAAGCTACCCTGCCCAAAATCTAGTCCATGGCCTCCATGAGATTATTCATCAAGGGCTAAGGTTTTGAAATAAAAACTATGGCTCTCTGTGTCTGTCTGTTTGTGTATGTCTACGGATGGGTGTTATGTACATGTGATTTTGTTTCTACCTCTAGAGGTAATTTACAAAATTGACTTGTAAAACAGCTCTATTCAATTGACCCAAAGAAAAATAAGCTTGAATATCAAGGTGTACTTATGTAAAACTGAAACTTAATTTTCTTTCATCTGCTAAAAGTTCTTGGTCTGTTCTTAGTGGGATTGTGAAGGCTTTGTCTTACTTGTTAAGTAATCTGCCTAAAAAAACAAAGATTATGAATTTCATCAAAATAATTTCCTGTGCTTCATGTTGTATTTATCAGGTCTTTGATTACTGGAGAAAACAGTCTTCTCTATTCAAAGAGCTAAGTTTTTACAACTATATAACTTTCCGTATTTGCCTTTGAAGTGTTTGTCACTTTCACTAATGGATAACTAAGTATTATTTCACAGTGACTTATGATTCTATTTAATCAAGTGTTTTAAACATTTCAATATTTTTAACAAACTTCCCCAAAATCAAATCCTGAATGAAGTTTTTTTGACCCTGAACTAACTTTGGAATTTTCCAAAGGGTCCCTGGACCATCTCAAATGATGGCTTCTCTCTCTTTATGAAAGCAAGATGTAGAACTAATTAGGCTTCCTTGGTATATTAAGGAAAACATTGGGAAATGGAAATGGGAAACACTGTCAAATAAGAAATAATGCTAAATTTTCCTTGGGATATATTTGTATGAAATTCAAAAAAACTGATGTGTTCTGGCATAATGTTATCAGTTATAACTTTAAAATGTGTCACTGAAATAAACAAATTCCCTTGTCAACTGCATTATAATAAACTCTCATCAGATCTTTAATCATGGGTGGTTGTATGTCTTTTGTCATTTACAGAGAGTTATGGTTTAATTCTGATATTTGTAAAAGTGTTGCTGCAAAAGTCCTTCCCCTTCAAGGAGATTCATGGAAATGACTCTGACAAGTATAGGTTTCTGATCATTAAGACCAATTGGCTTTCATAAGGAAAGGGTAACAATGGCCCTTATATATGCTTCCCCAAGGCCATCTGTGTGGCCCCACAATATGTCAGGGGGTGGTAGTCTGAGACCTGTCCTTGTTCTTCTTCCCCACAACAGTAAAATGAGCCATCACATTGATAATATAATGTTAACATGTGAAGACTTGCCTCTCCTGTTAGAAACTCCACAGGATTTGCTGAAACATCTGTGAGGGAGAAGTTACGTGGTGAACCCACAAAAATTCCCACAGAAAAAAGGCACCCCCACAAAATATTTGGGAGTCATCTGGTTAGGAACATTCTTCCAGAAACTGTTATTGACAAGACATAAGCCTACCCAACCCTTAAGAATGTGAAAGAGATGCAAGCCTATGTAGAGATTTTAGAGTTGGAGGACTTCTATTCCTCACCTGGCAGAGCGCTTCCATCCATTGAACCACATGGTTAAGAAAGGGCATGTGTCTGAAAAACAATCTGAGGGTTTTGAAGGGGTGGGGGGTGGGATGTTGGGGGAACCAGGTGGTGGGTATTGGAGAGGGCATGGATTGCATGGAGCACTGGGTGTGGTACAAAAACAATGAATACTGTTACGCTGAAAATAAATTTAAAAATTTTTTTTAAAAAGGGCATGTGTAGGAATAGGGATCAAAACAGTAAGCTGCCTTCGGAAAGACAAAAATACTTATGAGGAAAATTAAATTAAATCTCTGGACATTTCCCAAGCAGCCTACTATTCGAGTTAGATGTGTTGTGTTTGTGACTCTGGAATATATAGGTCAGTGCTCCTCCAGGAAGATCCTTTCTTAGAGAAGCCAGTGCACCAACCAGTAGGCTGAACTCAGAGCAGTTTGGCTGGTGATCACTCATGATCCCTGACCTTTAACCCTTTGCACTGACAACTGCACTATTCTAAGGGGATTAACCCTATGGTTTATATGATGGGGAACCAAGAGGTGACTGTGTCCTTAGGGGTCATGATGTGTGGAGGGAAATTTGGGTTTACCTGCAGGAGCCTGAGACATTCTTCCCTGTCTTCCATGCCCTGGCTCATAATGCTCTGGTATTCCATGGCAATCAGGAAGCTGATGCCCTAGCCCAGATATAGGCCCTACCAACTGACACTTCTGTAGATATAGCTGACTGGGTGCATAGGAATAGTGGCCATGATTGCACCTGAGTTGTTTAGAACATGCTGGTACTGCATTAAACAAGTCACTGTAATTCAAAAGCAACCCAGTGTCCTTAGCAATATGCCATCCCACCTGGGTACAAAGGTGGCCCAAGTGGTAAGGGATTGGCAAACTGATTATATTATTCCCCTCCAACTGAGTGAGGGTTCTACATATGCTTTGGTTTGTGTAAACACCACATCTACACTTGCTCAAGTTTTCCTGTCACCATACAAATCAGGTTGCCACAATTAGGAGTTTAGAGAAGCTGAGCACCATGTATAGATATCCTCATCAACTAGACAGGGATCAGGGGTCACATATCAAAGGTCATGATGTGCAACACTGGGCAAAAGAACATGCCACTGAACAGAAGGTCCATCTCTCCTATAACCTGCACATAACAGGGTTGGTAGAAAGGAAAAATGAAATAATAAAGCAGCAGAATAAATTACTAATGAGTAAAACCATCTCAGGTGGACAGACTAAATTATTGTCCCACGCTTTAATACATTTGAATGATGAACAGGTAAGACCTGTTGCCCCATATGCCAGACTGAGAACACTTGCTGAGACACCCAGTGTCATAAGGAATGGAAGTCCAGGGGAAATGCCATTGCCCTGATTCTCACCATGGATCAATGTGCTATGCTGCTGAGAACACCAAGCCCCATCAAACCTGGGAAAGGTGTCATCTACTGGAATTTACAATGGGATGTCCCACCAGGATGGGTGAGTTACTTCACACTCCTGGGTAAGAAGGAACTGTTCCATCTCCACTGAAATTCCATTGTCCCACTATAATGCACTATACCTGGAATGGAACATGCACCATTAAAAGAGGGGAGGTGGTGGGGGTCCTGGTCTGGCATATCTTGTCTCCAGTCCATCTTCTCATGCCTGACAGTGCCATCTCCCCCAGTCAACACATATGATACATACAACCAGGTCAAGCTCCTAAATCTGCCCACTTCGCTCCCCTCAAGGCCAGGTGAGCACATTTATTTTCCACTGGTATTATCATTTGGCCACCATCTTTGTTCCCTCTTTTGGCTTGTAGGATGTTATAGCATACATAGAAGCCCTCACTAAGTTCACGCAGCAAGCCTTAAATAATAGCCTGTCCTTACTAAACACTGAAATATCTCTAGTGAGAAAGGCTGTCCTCCAAATAGGATGGCCTTGGACATTATTACTGCTTCACAAAAAGGCATCCGTGCTATTATCCAAACAGAATGTCATGTGCTCATACCTGATGAGTCTGCCTATGTGTCATCTTTATTAAATCACATGGGGACACAAGTGAATGCTCTGAGTGCTTAGAAGACTTAATAAATCAGTGATTCAGATCATGGGGCTCTTGGTGGAAAAAGTTTTCACTGATTTTAGGAATTATTGTCTTAATTTATTTTCTCTTGCATGTGCCTGTATTGTTGCTACAGCATCCACCTCCAAGGCAGCCAGAGAGCTGCCAAATGAGCCACAATCATGCTAGCAAAACCCCTTGCTGACCAGCCAGGATGCACTGCAGAACAGAGGGGTGCCTGAGATTGTAAGAGCTGGTCATGAGGGGTGGACTGTCAGAGGAGGTCATGGAAAGGCCATGCCCACTGGCTGACCTACAAGACGGACCCAGCCAACCAGAGGGTCCTCACCCCTTTCCCTGTCTTTGGAATGTGCATTCCTTTTGCCTTCCCCACCCTAGAAGCTGCACCAAATACTCAGCCTTGAAATAGTAATGTGACGCTGAGACCATCTGGAGAATGTATACATGACCAAACCCAGTTAGGGTCCTATAAATTTTTAAGATTTGGCAGGTGGGTACAGAGATCTACTTGTCTTGCAGCCACCCAAGACAAGCCTCAAGGTAAGTTCTCTTGCTTAATAAACGTGCTCTCTACAAATCTGGAGTGGTCTGCCACTTTCTTTAGTCTCCCTTTGCTTTCTATGTATGAGTGTAGTTTACAAACCAACAGCCAGGCCACCCTTTTTATCTATTCCACCCCCTTGACACCCCCAAAGTGACAGGAGAACTAAACCCACAGCCTCTGTGATGAAATGAGCATTATAAGTTGCCTCAGAATCTATCAGATTCATAAGGGAGGTGGCCACCTCCTCCCTCAGGTCATCATCTCTGGGCAATCTTCTCTGGGCTAGAGTCTCACTCCTTAATCCCACAGCATATCTGGGGCTCTCTCTGCAGAGGTTCAAAACAAGATGCACCACTTACTTACTCTAGGTTATTCAAACAACTTCACCTCTACAAATCTCCATTTCTTAATCAGTAAAATGTAAATATTACCTCTTAGTGTCTTTGGGAGGATTAAATGAGACAATGCATAGACTGTGTTTACTCAGCTGATGATTGTTGCCACCACCGTTGTGACTACTCCATGGGCATGTCTTGTATAATTCTATGTTTTTCTTATATTTAATTTCTCTTTTCCATTGCTGTTTCAGCCCTTTACCCTATCAGACCTAGACTAACTTAGTCCTCTTTTCCTGCTTTAGCTGCTGGCCTCTACTCTCTAGCAAGAGAAAGAAAAGAAAAAACAAAAACAATAACAACTAAATTCTCTTTGTGAGAACTTCACAAAGAAACTTCCAGATGAAATGGAAGAACACGGACGCTGTTTCCCAGACTTACCCCCTTTTCTTAGTACAGCTCTTATCACCTCTTAGAACTGGAACTCTGCAGAACGTACTTTAGGAAATGGTGTTTTAGGGAAATGATAAGACCAAATCCCAGGAACGTAATATGCTCTTTCTCAATGTTCCCATGCCCTAAAGAATAAAATGCCAGCAGCCTAAGAGAGGTGGCACAGTCAAGCCTAATTCAAGGTCTCCTTCATGAACCAAGTTTCCAGCAGTCTTGACTTCTGTCACTGATCTCTAAGGAGAAAGCTTTGGGGAAGATGAAGACGTCTACAGTGCGAGGCCGTCAAGACATGCACAGCAATGACATCCTGATGTTGCTGTTTAAGCCCTTTCATTAACACAGGAAAGACATGGAATTCCCTCAGAGTCACTCTATAAAATCCTCATTCCCATCGCCTGCTCAGCATGAACTTTGCTTGCTCCTTGGTTTGAGGTGATTCACTTAGTTGCTTCTCCAGGATGTACCAGACACTGTTCTGTTCCAATTAAGCTAATGTAATAGCCCAGGGTTCTGAAAAGAAAGCTTTGCCACTTGGCATAGGGATTAGTCCAAAAATTTATAAAAGAATGTTCTTCCACCACTTCTCTCTCCATCAGAATACACAGCTCTCTAAACAGGAATGAGGGATTTGTGCTCACAAAGGTAATCTTTGCCACTCCTGATTAACAGTCTAAGTCTCATACCTATGACAACCAAAGCTCCGTTAAGTGTTAAGCACCTGTTCTCCTCATCTCAATTCACAATCGAAGAGTACAATGGTCAGTGTGACTGCAGTCACTGCTTCAGGGGGAAGTATGAGTAGGGGAACAGTGTAATTAATGAGCTAGACCAGAAGACTTTTAAAAAGTGAAAGAGGAAATTATTAACAAAATGATTAAGAGTTAACCTAGGATAAGAGGCGCAAAACAGAATGATCCTGAGCAAACTAGGAATTGTATCACCATACTATGGTTCTTAGAAAATGCCGTGGGAACACAACTCCCCATCCTGTGTCCCCAGACATAAAGATGATGAGTCTTCTGCTGCTACCAGCTGGCAGAAGAGAAGGAGCCTGTATTCCTTATTCCCATCACCCAGGCCTTTTCTGTTAATCTGATACCTGGGATGAAAATTGTCTCCCATTCTAACCTTCTGATAATGTTCATCAAAAAAAAGGGGGAGCTGGGCGCCTGGGTGGCTCAGTGGCTTAAAGCCTCTGCCTTCAGCTCAGGTCATGATCTCAGGGTCCTGGGATCGAGGCCCGCATCGGGCTCCCTGCTCAGCAGGGAGCCTGCTTCCCCCTCTCTCTCTGCCTGCCTCTCTGCCTGCTTGTGATCTCTCTGTCAAATAAATAAATAAAATCTTTAAAAAAAAAAAAAAGGGGGGAGCTGTGTTCTCTGGTTTGATTCCATCTTTGCTCATTTTATTTGCTCAAAGGAAGAAAGTATAGACTGTCCCTGACTTACAATGGTTCAACTTATGATTTTTCTATTTTATGATATGTAAAAATGATATGCATTCAGTAGAAATAATATTTCAAATTTTGAATTTTGATCTTTTCTTGGTCTAGAGATATGCCATGTGATACTCTCCAGATGCACAGGAGTGGGAGTGAGCCCAGTTCCCTCAGCTGCACACTCACAAGGGTAAATGACCATACACTACAACCATTCTGTTTTTCACTTTGGGTACAATATTTTTTTTTAAGATTTTATTTATTTATTTGACAGACAGAGATCACAAGTAGACAGAGAGGCAGGCAGAGAGAGAGGAGGAAGCAGGCTCCCCACCAAGCAGAGAGCCTGATGCAGAGCTCGATCCCAGGATCCTGGGATCATGACCCGAGCCAAAGGCAGAGGCTTTAACCCACTGAGCCACCCAGGTGCTCCTTGGGTACAATATTCAATCAATTACATGAACTAGTCAACACATTATACAATAGGCTTCCTGCTAGATGATTTTGCCCAACTATAGGCTAATGTAAGTGTTTTGAGAACATTCAAGGTAGGTTATGCTAAGCCGTGATGTCTAGTAGGTTAGATGTGTTTAAGTGCATTTTCAACTTATGATATTTTCAACTTCCAATGAGTTTTCTGGATGTAACCCCAATATAAGTTGAGGAAGATCTATATCTCCTTTGCAATTAAATCATAAAATCAATTGACTATTTCAATTCTGAAAATAGAGCTTGACTTGTGATAAATACACAGGAAGAAAAATGTAAGTTCAAAATACTCCAGAAATAAGGGAGAAATTCCAGTAGATGAATGGATAAAGGAGATGTGATAGATATACAATGGAATATTATTCAGCCATCAAAAAGAATGAAATCTTGCTATTTGCAATGACACTGATGGAACTTGAGGGTATTGTGTTAAGTGAAATAAGTCAGAGAAAGACAGATACCATATGATTTTACTCATATGTGCAATTTAAGGAACAAAACAGGTGAACAAAGGGGAAGGGACGAGAAAATAAAATAAGAGGAAAACAGAGAAAGAGGCAAACCATAAGACACTTAGCAAACGGAACAAAAGGAGGGTTGCTGGAGGGGAGGTGGGTGGAGGGTGATGGGCATGAAGGAGGGAGCTTGAAGTAATGAGCACCGGTGTTTATGCAACTGATTAATCACTGAATTCTACCTCTGAAACTAATAACACAGTGTATGTTAATTAAATTGAATTAAAATAAAAAATTTAATTAATAAAAATAAAATAAAATAAATATTTTTTTAAAAATAAATAAGGGGGAAATTCTAGTAATAATAAAAATTGAAAAATTAGGGAAAAATATTTTAAAGTATGTGAGACACAAGAAAATATGCTAAAATACATAAATGACTTATGTGGCAAAATTTGAAATGATTTTAAAGGGGATGGTCAACTATTATAAAAATAACAGGTCTTTCCAAATTGACTTATAGATTTAATAAAATTCTCATCAAAACTGCAACAAAATTAGGAGATGGGAGAGTTGCCAGAGTGGTTCTAAAGTTTATCTATAAATATATTATTCAACTTCATTTTTGCAATTTCACAAATGGAAGATGTCTAAATATTATATAACTACAATTCCTAAAATAGTTAATTTTTTATTTTTTTATTTTTTATTTTATTTTTTTTTAAAGATTTTATTTATTTATTTGACAGAGAGAAAGAGATCACAAGTAGGCAGAGAGGCAGGTGGGGGGGTGGGAAGCAGACTCCCAGATGAGCAGAGAGCCCAATGCGGGGCTCGATCCCAGGACCCTGAGATCATGACCTGGGCCGAAGGCAGAGGCTTAACCCACTGAGCCACCCAGGCACCCCAGCTAATATTTTTTAAAAGTAAATATCGATATACACCTAAGAGCCAAATACATGGAGCTGGTTTCATTAATTGAATTGGGAAGGGATTGTTTCAATAATAGTTGAGAAATTCATTTTTGGAAAAAAAAAAATTCTAAGTCCTCAGGTCATACCATAACCAAAACCAAATAACCTAAATGTATGTAGAAGTTAGATTTAAATAAAAACCAAAAAAATAAAATATATTCATATAGTTAGTTGATTTCTCAGTAACAGATTTTATACACATTAAAACAATGGAGAAATCACAAAGAGAAAAAATAGATTTGGTTTATAAACCTCTTAAACTTTTAGAAGTCAAAATGTCATAAAATTAAGAGGCACGATCTAAGACAGATCTGTAATTTAATGAATGAAAGAGGATAAAAGCTGTATGTTATCTATTACCATAACAACCAAAGCCTCAGAGAAATATAATGATAATATTTATTGCTTACAGCCAGGGGGTCAGTTGGGTGTCAGCTAGGTGGCTCCGCTCATCTTGACTGGGTTCACTCTCCTGTCTAGGAGTCAGCTACTGTCAGCTGATTTACAATGGCCTCTTCTCCTTTCCACATGTCTCTCATCCTCCAGCAAGGTAGCCCTGGTATACACTCATGATAATAGTAGAAATACAGGAGGTAAAGTGGAAGTATGCAAAGATGTTTGTGACCTAGGCTTAAAAGTGGCACATACCAGGGCACCTGTGTGGCTCAGTCATTAAGTGTCTGCCTTTGGCTCAGGTCATGATCCCAGGGTCCTGGGATTGAGTCCTATATCAGCCTCCCTGCTAAGCACTCCCCCTCCTTGTGTTCTCTCTCTGGCTGTGTCTTTGTTGAATAAATAAAATATTAAAAAAAAAAAAAAAGGCGGCACATATCTAACATTGTATAGATCAAAGCAAGTTCTATAGGATGAAAAATAGACTGCTTTTATGGGAGGAATGTTAAAGTCACAGGACAAAGGGCATAATGGATATAGAGAAAGGTGAAAATTGGGACCACTGACACAATCAATCTCCCACAACATCATTCATCAATGAAGAAAATAATCTCATCCTAACTGATAAGTGGGCAAAGGCTCAGGTAATCTCACACACACACACACACACACACACACACACACAAAAGATATACAAATGGCAAATAAAAATACGAAATCTCGTATTTAGAAATTAATACACAAAATGCAATTTTTAAGAGATGTGTAACAATAGGATGTTTTAAATTTATCCTAATTTGATAAGTTTTAAAAATATAATTGGGGCACCTGGGTGGCTCACTCAGTTAAGCATCTACCTTCGACTCAGGTCATGATCCCAGGGTCCTGGGACTGAGCCCGGCATCCAGGTTGAGCCCTTCTCAATCCAAAGATTGAGCCCTTCTCCAGGTCCCGCTGCCACTTCCCCCGCTTGTACGTGCTCTCTCTCTCTCTCTTTCCCAAACAGATAAAATCTTTTAAAAAATGAGGTTAAAAAAAGAAAACATACTATAATTTCTTAATCTATTTTCTAATTGGATGCTGTCCATGGAGTGGAAAATAGGACACTTACATGGACCTGGTGCAAACATGTATTAGTACAACTTTTCTAGAGGCATGCTGGGTAGTACGTATTTAAAGTGTTTTCTCTATTACGTCTAACTTGGAGGAAATAAATACACCTGAAGAGGTTTGTAAAATATAGAACACACAAAAGTAGATCAGTACAAGTGTACACTACAGGCATTTATTAAAGTTTGAGAGGGAGAAATGAGGAATGGAGATAGGAAAGCAAATTACTAAAGTTAAGAATCTGAATGACTACAGCTCGAGATACAGCTTTTACTTAAGTAAAAAAAGATCATTTTTCTTCTTTGGTAGAACACACTTCTGGTTTCTTACCCAGATCCATTTCTTTTTTTTATCCTTTCTAACAATACTTCAGTGTTGTCAATGGATCCAACCTTTTTCCTGAAATCCTGACCCTGTCCTAATCTGCATAAAAGCATTTTCCTGACCATGATTATTGATCCTGATAGGGACACATGGCCTATGATGGGTCAATCATATCAAATGGAAGCATGTATATTTCATGCTTGGGGAAAAGACTTCCCTCACTTCCTCCTGGTTGCAAATAAGGAAGTGTGTACCCTGGTTGCTACTGGTGATCATTTTACAACCATAAGAGCAATAGCCCTAGAAGGTAGAAGATCAGAGAAATGGAAAGAATCAGAGTCCTGGATGACCATGCTTGAAGTCGCCTTTGCCTCTGGGCTCCCAGTTATGTGAGATATTTCTCATTATTCCTGAAGTCTCAAGGTGTCTGGGCTTTCTGTTACCTGTACCCAGAGACATCCTAACCAATATACACAACCCCCCAACACACACACCCCTTTTCCTATAAGTATCTCCTTCCAAAGCATGTGCAGCCATTGGAACTAAAACGTCTTTACAGATTTCAGGACATGATATAGAAAAACATCAGTTGGTATCACGAGCCACTTACGGCTCCTAAGGAAAGCACAAAAATGTCAGACGCATCTGCCTCCACTTTCTTCCAGCCAGATGCTGGGACAGCGTTCTGCACAACCCTGAGAGTGTGAAATAAATGGGAGTGGCAGTGGCAGTGGCCTGCCTTCTGTGGATCTCTCTGTAGATGGCTATAGACTCAAGTTAGAATCTCAGACCAAGTCTGTTATAAGCAACAAAAAGAGCACGGCTTTATGTAATACCTCCAAACATATTTCTGATTTAAGACAAGCCTCTTTTGTGCTTGGTGTTTCTAATCTGTGGGGATAGTACTTGAGTCTCTACTAAAAATGGTTACAGTCTCAATATTTTCTTATCTGAAAACCAAAATGCTAAAGATGTGTTAGAGCAAATGTCTTTTATAAAGATATGAGTTGCAATTTTGTTCTCCATATCACAATTTTTAAGTTCTATTACAATGATTATGACCTTTCATTTGAACCATTCTTGAGATTTTTAAAGCCATATCCATATGATTAGATATAAAAAGAATATTTTCAACACACTTTTAATAGGACATAAGGGTTCAATAAAACAAATGTTCTGTGGGTATGAGAAAGTACAAATTATTGGTGTTTTTTTCAAAAATTTTTATTAAGATTGTATTGAATTTTAGCATTGAGTTGGAAGCTATTCCAATAGTGCAAATGCAAAACCTCATCAATTTTGACTGCATGAGAATGCAAATTCTGTCCTTCCAAGTACCTTAATGAATAATTAATATCATGTTCAATGATCTGGCTGCAAGCACCAATCGGTTGGCCAAAATAAATTGGATTTGTATTGAGGAAATAGTTCCCCATGCTCATCACAAAGATTACTGTTTCTTTTAGGGAAAGCCTATGACAGTATTAAATGAAGCCCTATTGGAATACATTGCTGCTATCTGCTTGAATAATCATTCCTTTTTAAAACTACACTGTCAAAGCACTAGCTGTTCTTAAAAATTAAAAATCTGAGAGTGACATCACCAAGATGGTAACATAGGCTGTTCCTAAGTCTGCCCCCACTACACATGCACACAAGAAATGCAACTATTCAAGAACTGAGAGAATTTCCAAAACAGGTGTGAGGCTAAAGCACTCCCCTGCACCACAGAGGCTAAGACAGACAGCATTAGAAGGGTAAGAGAAGCAGTCACATATTGACCACATGCCCCTCCCCCAAACCAGTGCAGCACCTTGTGGGGAGTCCCCCCAGTTCTCTGGTTACTTCAAGGGAAAAAGAACCCAGAAGGACAACAAGCTCCCCACAACTCCCAGTACTGTGAATCACTTTGTGGGAACCCCTATTCTGATCTTGCACCACAAGGATTGCAGGGGAATCTGACCATGATGGAGAAGGAGGGAGGGATTTGCAACAACTAGCACGCAGATCTTGATAGACCAAGTTTATATCCACAGTGTTCAATTAGCAGATTTCCTCATCTGTGGAACCAGCAGATTTGCTCATCGAGAGAACCAAGTCAGAGGAGCACTCTAACCAGGGAATTCAGTAGGGTATCTGCCTGATTTGAATCCTCAAATGAGGAGATTTCCTGGCAAGCCTAGCCTGACCATGCCCAGGCAGGGAGCTAATCACAGCCCACCTACTGTGGCAAGTCTTCTGGCCCCATCTGACCACAAGGGCTAGCAACAACTCCTGGAAGCTGGGCAGCCCAGTGGCGCTTAAGCCAAGAAGTGGGCAGGCAGAGATGACTGCATCCACAGCAAAGCCAGTGGTGGGCATGGAGAATTCCCATGCTATGCATAGGCAAGGGGATTAATTCATAGCCAAGACTAAATTCATAGCTCCCAGCCCTTCCCTACCAGAGTCAGTTTGGGAAATTGAAAGTAGAACAATCCTTCCCAGTCCCACCCAGACAAGGAGCTGACTCACAGCCCCACCTGCTGTGGAAAGTGTCTCCTGGCCCCATCTCTGACCAGAAGGGCTGGTGACAACTCCTGGAAGTTGTGTGGCCCATGGTGCTTGAAGTAGGCAGGAAGCACCAATACAGGAAGGCAGGAAGCACCAATACATTGCAGAACAAAGCCAGCAGCCCCTGTTAAGTTAGGAAATTTGGGTCTAAGTCAGCTTAAGTTAAGAGACCAAAGAGTTTTACTGGCATTCGAGCTGCTTCTCCCACTACACTCAGGCAGGAAACCTACTTCACAGTCCCACGCATCACTGAATATAACCTTCAGCCTTGCTGACCAGGGAACCTAACAAGAGCACCCAGGAAGTTGGTAAAGTGCCCATTCAACAGCCCCACATACAGTAGCACATGAACAGAGAGCACAGCTCATGGCTTCCCCTGCCTGCAGCAAAACCTGTGTCCTCACATGATTAGGTAATTCAGTGCACACTCTGGCCTGATTCAGATCCCCAAACAATGAGCAAGGAAGCTAATTCATAGCCTCATCTACTACTGAATACAGTACACAGTTCTGACTATCTAATAAGCCTGCTTAGCGAATCCAGACAAATGCAAGCCTATCCTGCAGGCTTGCTTGGGTAGGGAACCAAGCCAGCAGTCCTATCTATTTTCAGCCAGTGGGACACTCCCCATCCCTGTCCTCAGAGCTCAAACAGTTACCTCACCCAAAAACAGACCATAACAGCAGGCCTCGCCCACCCAAAACATTACCAGCAAGCACATTGGAAAGCTGACAGATGAAGAACTGTCTCTGCCAAAGCAAGTCTGTAAAGTCAGGAAAAGGAGCCCAGTAACTCAACTGGCACAGAAACCAACATAAATAATTAAGGATCACAAAAAATCAGGTAAATATGATACCACCAAGAGAAACTAATAATGTTCCAGTAACTGACCCTAAAGTATTGACCCAGATCTATGAACTATCGGACAAAGAATTTAGAATAATTCCCTTAAAGAAGTTTAGTGAACTACCAAAGAAACACAGACAACTAAATGAAATCAGGGACAAAATGAGAAGTTTGACAAGGAAATAGCAACTATTTAAAAAAAAAAAAAGAAAAGAAAGAAAAACCACCACAACAACAACCAAAAAACAGAAATCCTAGAGTTGAAAATACAATAAACTGAAAGGAAGAATTTAATAGAAAGTTTCAGACGTAGGCTTGACCCTGAGGAAGAAAGAATCAGCAACTGAGAGGGTAAGACATTAGAAATTATCCAGTCAGAGGAGCAAAAAGAAAAAGAAAGAAAAAGAGTAAACAAAGCTTACTGGAATTATGGGACAAAATGAAAAGAAACATTCTTTGCATTATGGGAATCCCAGAAGGAGAAGAAAAAGAGAAATGAACAGAAGGTATATTTAAAGCAATATTTACTGAAAGGTTCCCAAATGTTGGAAGAGAAATAGATATTCATCCATGAGATCCAAAGCACTCCAAAGGGTTTGAAACTGAAAAGGGTTACACCAAGACACATTATAATTAAATTGTCCGAGGTCAGGAACATCTGGATGGCTCAGTCAGTTAAGAATCTGCCTTCAACTCAGGTCATGATCTTGGGGTGCTGGGATCAAGTCCCACATCAGGCTCCTTGCTCAGCTGGTAGTCTGCTTCTCCCTCTCCCTCTGCCTGCCAAACCCCTGCTTGTGCTCTCACTCTATGTCAAATAAATGAATAAAATCTTTTTTTTTTAAATAGGGTATTATAAGTTTAAGATATTTTATGTAAGCTTCATGGTAACCACAAGGAAAAAACCTATAGTAATTACACAAACGAACATGATGAAGAAGTGAAAGCATACTAATACCAAAACACATCAAACACACAAAAAAGTCATCAGAATAACAAATAAGGAACCATAAATCAATAAAACAACCAAAAATAATTAACAAAATGGCAATAGTAAGTCCTTGCCTGTCAATAGTAGCTTTGATGAGAGGTGCCTGGGTGGCTCAGTCATTAAGTGTCTGCCTCGGGCTCAGGTCCTAATCCCAAGGTCCTGGGATCTAGCCCCATATCAGGCTCCCACTAAGCGGGGAGCCTGCTTCTCCCTCTCCCACTCCTCCTGCTTGTGTTCCCTCTCTCACTGTGCCTCTATCAAATAAATAGAATCTTTTAAAAAAACAAATAATAATAATAATAACTTTGATGTAAACAGATTATATTCTCCAAATAAAAGACATAGAATGGACAAATAGATTAAAAAAAAACAAGATCCAACAATATGTTTGTTGCCTATAGGAGACTCATTTTTTAAAGATCATTTATTATAAAGAGAAAGAAAGAAAGAGAAAGCATGAGCAGGGGCAGGCGCAGAGGGAGAGAGATTAAATCTTGAGCAGACTCCCCACTGAGCACAGAGTCCAATGGAGGGCTGGATCTCACTACCCTGAGAGTAACATTAAAGCACCTAAATATATAAAGCAAAAACTGACAGAGCTAAAAGGAGAAATAAACAGTAATACAGTAAAATTGTTGGGAACTTTAATACTCCACTAAATGTTTGTTACTAACTTCTTGATGTATTGGCCCCTTAGTATTTGGTCTATAGTGTTGGTCAAATCTACAGAATCAATAAGGAAACATATATTTGAACAATGCTATAGACCAAATGGACCTAACAGACATATACAGAACAATCTATCCCCCAAATAATTCATCTCTCAAGTGCACATGGAACATTTTCTAGGACTGACTACATGTTAGGTCACAAAACAAGTCTTAACAAAATCAAGAAGGCTGAAATCATGCCAAGTATCTTCCGTGGCCATGGTGGCATGAAACAGGAAATAATGACAAGAGGAAAATTGGAAAATTCATAAACACATGTAAATTAACACTGTCCTGAGGAACCAATGGATCGAAAGAGAAATTAAAGAAGAAATAAAAGTTTCTTAAAACAAATGAATATGGAAACACAACATATTAGAACCTGTGGAATGCAGCAAAAGTAGTCCTAAGTAGGAAGTTCGCAATAATAAAAGTCTACTAGATGGAGAACAGAAGGGAGTTGGGGGAAATCGGAAGGGGAGATGAACCATGAGAGACTGTGGACTCTGAGGAACTAACTGAGGGTTTTGGAGGGGAGAGGAGTGGGGGTTGGGTGAGCCTGGTGGTGGGTATTATGGAGGGCACGTATTGCATGGAGCACTGGGTGTGGTGCATAAACAACAAATTCTGGAACACTGAAAAGAAATTTAAAAATAAATAAAAAAACAAAAACAAAAAGAAGCAAAAAAGATGCCAAATAAAGACCCTAACTCCAAGAGTTAAAGAACTAGAAAAAGAACAAACTGAGTCCAAAGTTAGCAGAAAAAAAGAAATAATAAGGATTAGAACAAAAATAAATGAAATAAAGAACAGAAAACAATAGAAAAGATTAATAAAACTAAAGGTTGTTCTTTAAAAAGGTAAAAAAAAAATTGACAAACCCTTAGCTATAATAACCAAGAAAAAAATAAAAAGAACCAGAATCAACACAATTATAAATTTTTAAAAAGCAGACATTACAATGGATACCACAGAAATTCAAAGGATCATAAAAGGCAACTATATGCCAACAAACTGGATGATCTAGAAGAAACAGAAAATCTCTTAGAAATTTACAATTTACAAAGACTGAATCAGGAACAAATAAAAAATCTGAATAGGGCAATTACTAGTAAGAAGATTGAATCAGTAATCAAAAATCTCCCAATGAAGAAAAGTCCAGGACCAGATGGTTTCACAGGTGAACTTTACCAGACATTTTTTTTCCCCAAGGTTTTATATATTTGACACAGAGATAGAGAGCACAAGTAGGCAGACCAGCAGGCAGAGGGAGAGAGAGAAACAGGCTCTCCGCTAAGCAGGGAGCCCAATGTGGGGCTCAATCCCAGGACCCTGGGATCATGACCTGAGCTGAAGGAAGCTGCTTAACCAACTGAGCCACTCAGGTGCCCCTGAACTTTACCAGACATTTAAAGAAGAATTAAGAGCAATCTTTCTCAAACTTCCAAAAATTGAAGAGGAGGAAAAACTCCCAAACTCATTTCACAAGGCCAGCATTATCTTGATGCTAAAACCAGAAAAGGACACCATTAAAAAAGAAAAGTACTGGCCAATATAGATGCAAAAATTCTGAATCAAAGACTGGCAAACCAAAGTTAACAGCACATTAAAAGGACTGTTTATCATGATCAAGAGGGATTTATCACTGGGGTGCAAGGATGGATACACAAATCAATCAATGTGATTCACTGCATTAATAGAATGAAAGAAAAAAATCTTATGATAATCTCAATAGATGCAGAAAAAAAAGCATTTTACAAAATTTAACATCCATTCATGATAAAAACTCTTAACAAACTAGGCACAGAAGGAACATATCTCAATATAATAAAGGCCTTATGACAAGCCCACAGGTAACATCATACTCAATAGTGAAAGTTTGAAAACTTTTTCTCTAAGATCAGGAACAAGATAAGGATGTCCACTCTCATCACTCCCATTCAACATGGTACCAGAACTCCTAGCTAGAGCTATCAGGCAAGAAAAAGAAACAAAACGTACAGAATTGGAAAAGAAGATGGAAGTTGTCTCTATTTGCAGATGATAAGATTTTATATATAAAAAATTTTAAAGACTCAACCAAAAAACTTAGATCACTCAATGAATTCAGTATAGTTGCAGTACATAAAATTAACATACAAAAATCAGTATTGTTTCTATAACACAATGAATTTTCTGGAAAAGAAAGAAATGGATCTTACTTAAAATAGAATCAAAAACAATAAAATACTTGGGAATAGATTTAACTAAGGAAGTAAAAGATCTTTACCTGAAAACTACAAGTGAAAGAATTAACACTGCTAAAATGTAAATACTAAAAAAAAAAAAAAAAAAAAAAAAAAAGTAAAAAAAACCAAAAGCTATCTGTAGATTCAATGCAATCCCTTTTAAGTTTCCAATGGCATTTTTTACAGAAATATAAAAGCACTCCTAAATTGTATATGGAGCCACAAGAGACCCTGAATAGCCAAAGAAATCCTGAGAAAGAAGTACAAAGCATGAGGCATGATCAGACTTCCTGATCTCAAGCTATACTATAGAGCTATAGTCGTCAATACAGTATAGTATAGGCATAAAATCAGACATAGATACCAATGAAACAGAATGGAAAGCCCAGAAATAAATCCAAGCATATAAGGTCAATTAACAGTTGACAAAGGAACCAAGAGTACTCAATGGAGAAAAAACAGTCTTTTCCATAAACGGTGCTAGGGTCATCGGATATTCACATGTAAAGAATGAAACTGGACCCATATCACACACTATTCACAAAAATCAACTCAAAATTAGATTAAAGACTTAAATATAAAACCTGAAACCATGAAACACCTAGAAAAAACCATAGGAATAAAGCTCGTTAACATGGGTATTGGTAATGACTGTTTAGATATGACACCCAAAGCACAAGCAACAAAATACATAATAAATGAGTGGGACTACCTCAAACTAAAAAGCTACTGCACAGCAACAAAAACCTATTGAATGAAAAAAAATATTCGCAAACCATACATCTGATAAGAGATTAATACCCAAAATATATAAAGAACTCATACAATTCAATAGCAAAACCAAAAATAAATAACCCAATTAAAAATGGGCAAAGGACCTGAACAGACATTTCTTCAAATAAAATATATGAAAGGTAGAAAAAATGTACGTGAAAAGGCACTGAACAACAACAGTCATTAGGTAAATTAAAATAACAATGAAATATTTTCACCTATACCTGTTAAAATGATCGTCATCTAAAAGAAGAAATAACAAATGCTGGCATGTGCGTTGCTGGGACTGTAAATTGGTAAACCACTACGGAAAACTATGGAGGATCCCAAAAAATTAAAACTAGGACTACCATGATCCAGCAGTTCCACTTCTTGAACTATATCCAAAGTAAATGAAAACACTAGCTCAAAAAGATATCTTCACCCCCAAGTCCATAGCAGCATTATCTATAATGGACAAGACATGATAATACCATAAAAGTCCATCAATGGATAAATGAATAAAGAAGGTGTGAGTATAAAAAGATATAGATCTATAGACATACATATACATATAACATGCATGTACACATACACTTACATACAGTGGAATATTATTCAACCATTAAAAAAAAAAACAAGGAAATCCTATCATTTGCAACAACATGAATGGGCACTGAAGAAAGGAAGACAGTATGCTAAGTGAAATAAGTCAGATAGAGAAAGATAAATGCTGTATGACCTCACTTATATGTGGAATCGGAAAAAAAAAAAAAAAAAACACAAAAAAAAAAACCCTTAGAAAAAGAGATCAGATGTGTGCTTGCCAGAGGGGAAATTGGAAGAAGGTACAAACTTCCAGTTATATGACAAGTAAGTACTAGGGATATAATGTACTATAGCTAACACTATATGATATATAGGAAAGTTGCTGATATAGTAAATCATGGGGTGATGTATGAAATTGTTGAATCACTATATTGTACACCTATAATGAATAAAACACTATATGTTCAAAAAAAAAAAAAAAAACCAAAATCAGAAGAAAGCAAAAATACCATTTCATTGAGTCATCCATCTGGTTTTTGAGTCCTCACTGCAAAAAACTATCAAGTAGACATTTTTGTCAGAAACATAAGTGGAAGATACAAAGAATCCTAAGGCCTATCTTCTTTTGGGAATGGGATGGTACTAGATGATCATAAAAATTAAGTCAATGAATAAGCAAAGCAATCTGGAAGTGGGAGAGAAGAGTTTTGGGTTTATTTATATACATATAAATACATCAACAGAGGTAAGAATGACTCATACTGAGCTATTGAGTTTTAAAGTCTAGTTAATGGAAAACTATAGGTGCAAAGTGCTCTTGAAGTAAATATATCCTACTCTATATTGTAGTGTTAATGAAACAATTCACACAATTAACTAAATAGACAACAATGCTAAACTAATAATTTTTAATTCAAATATTGTTACAAATGCATCATAAATATTATCATGTTATCATAGTTTAAAAAGAAAGGCAGCAATTAATCATGAAGCAGTGTTTCTGGAACTTTCCTGAGAGTTCCTAATCTCTATGTATAAGTATGCAAAATAGTTTTGCCATTCTGTCAATTGCTGAATACCATTTGTTAAATTACTACTCCTCAGTCAGCTGGTAAGTGCACACATTTTAGTTTATGAATACCAAAATTTTATAAGCCTTAATTCAGATACCTTCTGTGGCCAACAAAACCAAAATCCAATGGAATTGTGCCTTCTGAGGAGATGCCATATAAAGGACAGACTTGAATTTTGGATCTAGTTTTGACCCATCAAGAAGACTTTTGTGGACCAGCAGCGGGCCACAGAATATAATTTAATCACCAATGTAAAGACTAACTATTCCCTAGTGATCTTAAATTTAAAACTCAGAAGTCTCCCAAGATGAAAGGACATGCTGTCTTCCATTTACTTCTTTCTATTCACAAGTCTCAATTAGCTGTCACTGCCTCATGCTGAACAAAACTACTCTAAACCTCTTCCACATGGCAGCCTTTTAATTAAAGATGGTGGTTTAGTCCCTGAGTCTTCTCTCCTCTGAGCATGGCTTAGGATCCCATCACATCCTGGTCACCCTCCACTGAATACAAACCTCGTGCTGAGTTCAAATAGCCGAAAAAGAGAAGAGTTAGGGGAGGAAATACTTGTCAGAGAAAATGACATTAACGAAGATTCAAAGAGAAGAAAAACACCTAGTAAGTTCAGAGCAGAGTCGAGGCAAGGGTGAGAGAGGCAGTGAGGAGGCTGGCCTGCCAGGAGTGGAAGGTCACTGAGAGCAGTTAGAGGAGACGGTGCTGGCAAGCTAGCCTGGAGCCAGACTGTGTATTGCCTGGCTGAAGAGTTTGGACTTTACTGTGTGTTTGGGGAAAGGCCAGGAAAGCTTTCGAGCACAGGAATAAAATGTTCGAAGTAGTATTTTAGGAACATTAAATCTGACAGCAGCATAAGGCTAGCCAAGAGACAAGACATTTAGTTGGAAGACAACAAAGTATTAGTGATTACAGACTTGGGCTCTGGAGCCCAACTGCCTGATATGGAATTCCTGCTCTGGCGCTTTCTGTGTGAAAGCAATAGGCAAGTTACTCGACCACCAAGCCTGTTTCCACGTCTATAAACTAGGCACAGAAATATTAGCTACTGCAGACATTGGTTGTAAGGATTAAATGAGTTAATATGTGGAAAGCACTAGATATGCAGTACATAGTAAGTACTTAAAAATGTGAGCTTTTATTATTATCATACTTATTATCATTACTAGGCAACACTAAGTGTAACATAAGATCTTGAACTGGAGTTATAGTAAAGGGAATAGGAAGGAGAGGATTTTTTATCTGAGATTTGTTGAAAATGAAATTGCTCACCCTCCTCCATAACTTTCGTTGGTCTTGCCTCTCGTTGCTGGTCAAAGACATGGGTTTGGGTCCAAGTCTATGTGACAGCATAAAGTAATGAAAAAAAAAAAAAAAAAAAACTTATTTTGTAGACAGGGAATGAATTCAATTTCTATCAATAAGTCCAAAGAGCCTCATTAATTTCAGACTTGTTAGAGAAAGGATTATATCTACATAGACTGTATCCCTAAACTCTTGTCTCGTATACTAACTCCATGATCCCTTACACACTTCTGCTCAGCTGCTCTCAGATTCTAAAGTCTCTCCTGAGTGAGGGAGAAAAATACTGAATTTATAAATCCAAATTTAATATTTTTCCTGGTACTCTTTTGTTTAAAATGTAAGAGTTCCAAGTTCTAAACTTACTTTAGAACTCGGAAGGTTCTAAAACCTCACCATCAGAGGGAGGTAAGATGGCAGACAGGTAGGATAACCCTAAGCCTGTCTCCTCACTCAAACACAGCCAGACAAATATCAAATCATTCTGAACACCCAAGAAATCAATTGGAAGTCTTAGAGAAAAAAGCTGCACCTCTACAAACCAGAAAATTGACCCATGGAAGGTAGGAACTGTGGAAAGCTGATCCAAGGGAGAACACTGTAGTGGGTGCTCCCTAGAGGAGGGAGCCCTGACTGAAGAGAGAATTTAAGAGAAGAGAAAGAGAAAAGGCATGGCACGGGGTGGGGGTGAAAACACACGCAGGGACCTGCACAGGAAAACTATTGCTCAAAACCATTGATGGGAAAAGGAGAGGACTACACTATGACCAGTTTTCTATAAATAGCGGAATGCATATTCTAAGGTATCAGAAGTTTGTGACACAGGTTGTGCCTGGGGAACTGGGCGGCGCTCTGGTGGGAGAGCAGAGCTGAGC
This sequence comes from Lontra canadensis, assembly GCF_010015895.1. Taxonomy (NCBI): domain Eukaryota; kingdom Metazoa; phylum Chordata; class Mammalia; order Carnivora; family Mustelidae; genus Lontra; species Lontra canadensis. The sequence continues at coordinate 15,456,889 of NW_022631006.1, forward strand.
CAGAGCAGTGGGCAGCCTGAGAATCTCCAGGGTAACAGGATAAGAAGCAGTTAACCTGCTTGGAGTGCATTTGGAAGAGGTGATATGGCCCCTCCTTGGGCACAAGACCATGTGGATGCCATCAAGCTGTCCCTCCCCCAGTATGGAATAAGGACACCAGCTGAGGGCTATAAAACCTGGCCCCAACTGTGTGTTACAATTCACCATAAACTCTGAACTGCTGCAAGGTTCCACCACTGCCTTCTGCTACTAATCAGCACCAGCCACAACGCAGGGAAACCCTCCCCCAGAGGATCAGTACCTATAGATGCTGCAAGTGTGGGGTTTTGAAACACAGCCATCCTGAGATTAAAACACAGGACTGCTGCACCGTTTGGCAGATGGACAGCTCTGACACAGGGTAAAGGTGGGAATCTGACAGAAATCAGGGACACAGGAGGAACCATTATTTGCACATCTGTGAGTGCTCACTAAAGAGGAATGGCATGCATTTCCTATTCTGGAGATGAGAGAACCAGCAAAGTCATTTTCTCCCCACACCCACCAGCTTGATCCACCTCAGTGAGCTAAACAGCACCATCAAGTGGAGAATGGAGCCACCACACTAAACCCACCCCATTCCCCACCCTGCAGGCACTTCTCCACTGGGGCAATTCCACCTCAGAATCAGAGCCCAGGTACTTTTCCAGGAAGACCAGCACAAACCCCTCACCCACACCAAGTCCACTAATTATAGGGTGCTGCAAAACTTCAGCTCTAGGGGAAACAGGATCTAGCATCATACTTTGGTGGGGGGAGGGGTTCTTTGTTGTTTGTTTCTGTTCAGGTTTATTTTTGTTTTTGTTTTTATTTTTGTCTGGTTTTGTTTATTTTTTTGTTTGTTTGTTTTTTGGAAATACAGTCATTTCATTTCTTTATATTATTTTATATATATTTTTAAATTCTTTATTTTTTTCTCCTTTTTCCTTTACTTCCTACATTCTTTATAACAAGCTTCTCGTAACAAGCAGACCAAAACACACCTAGGATCTAGCTTTCTTTATGTATTTTATTTTATCTTATTTAATTTTTAAAATTTTTTTTATTTTTAAATTTTTTTATTATTTCCCCCCCTCCAAAATGACAAGATGGAGGAACTCACCCCAAAAGAAGGAAGGAAATATGACCAGAGAGTTAACCAATGCAGATATAAGTAAGGTGTCTGAACAAGAATCTAAAACAATTATAAAGATACTAGCTGGGCTTGAAAAAAGCACAAGATACTAGCGGGACACCTGGGTGGCTCAGTCAGTTAAGTGTCTGCCTTCAGCTCAGGTCATGATCCCAGGGTCCTGGGACTGATCCCCACACCAGGCTCCCTGTCAGTTGGGAGCTTGCTTCTCTCTTTCCCTCTCCCTCTCCTGCTCCCCCTGCTTGTTCTCTCTCTCTCTGTCAAATAAATAAAATCTTAAAAAAAAAAAAAAACCCACTAGGAATCCCTTACTGCAGAGATAAAAGAACTAAAATCTAGTCAGGCCAAAATTAAAAATACTTTAACTGAGATGCAAACCCAAATGGAGACCATAAAAATGAGGAGGGATGATTCAGAGGAACAACCAGTGATATAGAAGATAAAATTATGGAAAATAATGAAGTTGAAAGAAGAGTGAAACTAAGGTAATGGATCATGAAGGAAGACTTAGGGAACTCAGTGTCTTATTAAAACAGAATAATATTTGTATCATAGGACTCCCAGAAGAAGAGAGAAAACAGGACAGAAGGTTTATTCAAGTAAATTATAGCTGAGAAATTCCCTCATCTGAGGGAAGAACACAGACATCAAAAACCAAGAAGCACAGAGAATTCCCATTAAATTCAACAAAAGCCAACCATCACCAAGGCATATCAAAGTCAAATTCACAAAATAGACGAGGAAAGAATCCTGAAAGCAGCAAGGGGGGGAAAAAAACCTACAAGAGAAAACAGATCAGATTCACAGCAGATCTGTCCACAGAAACTTGGCAGGCCAGAAGAAAGTGGAAGAATACACTCAAAGTGCTAAATGGGGAAAAATATGCAGCCAAGAATTCCTTATCCAGGAGGCTGTCTTTCAGAATAGAAGAAGAGATAAAGTTTCCCAGACAAAGACTAAAGGAGTTCATGACCACTAAACCAGCCTTACAAGAAATATTAAGGGGGATTCTCTGAGTGGAGAAAAAAACACCAAAAGCAACAAAGACCAGAAAGGACCAGAAAACATCACCAGAAACACCAACTCTACAGATAACACAATGAACTAGATTCATATCTTTCAATAATCACTCAGTGTAAATGGACTAAATGCTCCAATCAAAATACATAGGGTATCAGAATGGATTAAATAAACAATAACCATCTATATGTTGCCTACAAGGGATTCATTTTAGACCTAAAGAGAGATTGAAAGTGAGGGGATGAAAAACCATCTACGATGCAAATGGATGTCAAAAGAAAGCTAGAGTAGCGATACTTACTTATATCAGATAAAATAAATTTTAAAACAAAGACTGTAACAAGAGATGAAGGGTATTATATCATAACTGAGGGGTCTATCCATCAAGAAGATCTAACAGATCTTGGGGAGCATTCAAATATATAAATCCAATTAATAATAAATATAAAGAAACTCATTGTTAATAATATAAAAATAGTAAGGGACTTTAACACCCCACTTGCAGCAATGGACAGATCATCTAAGCAGAAAATCAACAAGAAAACAATGGCATTGAATGTCACAGTGGACCAGATAGACTTAGCAGACATATTCAGAACATTTCATCCTAAAGCACCAAAGTACACATCGTTTTTTGAGTGCAAATGGAAGATGTGCCAGAACAGATCATGTACTGAGTCACAAATCAGGCCTCAACGAGTACAAAAATATTGAGATCATACCATGTATTTTTTCAGACCACAACACTATAAAACGTAAAGTCTACCACAAGAAGAAATTTGGAAAATCCTCAAATACATGGAGGTTAAAGAGCATCCTACTACAGAATAAATGGGTTAACCAGAAAATTAAAGAAAAATTTAAAAATACATGGAAGCAAATAAAAATGAAAACACTACAATCCAAAACCTTTGGGACACAGCAAAGGCAGTCCTAAGAGGGAAGTATACTGCAACACAGGCCTACCTCAAGAAGCAAGTGAAGTCTCAAATATAAAACCTAACCTTAACATCTAAAGGAGTTTAAAAAGGAACAGCAAATGAAGCCTAAGGCCAGCAGAAGAAGGGAAACAATAAAGATTAAAGCAGAAATAAACAGTATAGAAACAGACAAAAATCAATAGAACAAAATGACAAAATTAATAACTGGTTCCTCACAAGAATGAATAAAATTGACAACCCCCAGCCACTCTTATGAAAAAGAAAAGAGAAAGGACCCAAATAGATAAAATCATGAATGAAATAGGAGAGATCACAATTATAAGAGAATAGTATGAAAAATTATATGCCCACAAACTGGGCAATCTGGAAAAATTGGGCAAATTCCTAGAAACTTACAAACTACAAAAACTGAAACAAGATGAAGTAGAAAAACTAAACAGAACTGTAACTACCAAAGAAATTGAATCAGTAATCAAAAATCTCCCAACAACTGAAAGCCCTGAGCCAGATGGCTTCCCAGGTAAATTCTACTAGACATTTAAAAAAGAGTTAATACCTATTATTCTGAAACTGTTCCAAAAAAATAAGAATGGGAGGAAAACTTCCAAACTCATTCTATGAAGCCAGCATTCCCTTGATCCCAAAACCAGACAAAGACCCCAATAGTAAGAATTACAGGCCAATATCCCTGATGAATATGGACACAAAACTTCTCAATAAAATACTAGCAAATCAAATTCAACAGTGCATTAAAAGGATTATTTACCACAAATGGGATTTATTCCTGGGCTGCAGGCGTGGTTCAATATTTGCAAATCAATCAACATTATAAATCACATTAATGAAAGAAAGGATAAGAATCATATGATCCTGTCAATAGATGCAGAAAAAGCATCTGACAAAACACAGCATCCATTCTTGATAAAAATCTTCAACAAAGTAAGGATAGATGGAACACATCTCAACATCATAAAGGCCATATAGGAAAGATCCACATCTAATTTTATCCTCAATGGGGAAAAACTGATAGCCTTTCCCCTACAGTCAAGAACAAGACAAGGATATCCAGTCTCAGCACTGTTATTTAACAAAGAACTAGAAGTCTTAACCTCAGCAATCAGACAACAAAAAGAAATAAAAGTCATCCAAACTGGCAAGGCAGAAGTCGAACTTTCACTATTTGCAGATGTCACGATGCTCTATGCAGAAAAACCAAAAGATCCCACCGAATAATTGCTAGAACTAATACATGAATTCGGCAAAGTTGTAGAATATAAAATCGATGTGCAGAAATATGTTGCATTTCTATACACCAATAATGAAGCAGCAAAAAAAGAAATCAAGGAATCTATCCCATTTACAACTGCACAAAAACCCATAAGATACCTAAGAATAAACCTAACTAAAGAGATAAAAGGTCTGTACTCTGAAAACTAAAGAACATTTATGGAAAAAAAAAATGAAGAGGATGCAAAGAAATGGAAAAGCATTCCACGCTCATGGATTAGAAGAAGAAACATAATTAAAATGTCTATACTACCCAAGACAACCTACACATTTAATGCCTATCAAAATAACACCAGCATTTTTCACAGAGCTAGAACAAACAATCCTAAAATTTATACAGCTCCACAAAAGACCCTGAATAGCCAAAGCAACCCTGAGAAAGAAAAACAAAACTGGAGACATCACAATTCCAGATTTCAAGCTATATTACAAACCTGTAGTCATCAAGACAGTATGGCATTCGCACAGAAACAGACACGCTGATCAATGAAACAGAATAAAGGACACAGAATTGGAGCCACAACTATATGGTTTTTCTCTCTTTGACAAAGCAGAAAAGAATATCCAATGGAAAAAAAAAAAAGACAGTCTCTTCAACAAATGGTGTTGGGAAAACTGGAGAGCAACATGCAAAAGAATGATGTTGGACCACTTACTTACACCATACACAAAACTAAATTTAAAATGGATGAAAGACCTAAATGTGAGACAGGAAACCATCAAAATCCTAGAGGAGAACACAAGCAGTAACCTCTTCAACATTGGTAATAGACGCTTCTTACTAGACATATCACTGGAAGCAAGTGAAACAAAAGCAAAAATGAACTATTGGGACTTCATCAACATAAGAAGCTTCTGCACAGAACAGAAAATAATCAACAAAACTAAAAGGCAGCCTAAAGAATGGGAGAAGACATTTGCAAACAACATATCACATAAAGGATTAGTATCCAAAAATCTATAAAGAACTTATCAAACTCAATACCCAAAAAACAATCCAGTTAAGAAATGGGCAAAAGACACAATCGACACTTGTCCAAAGGAGACATCCAGATGGCTAACAGACACATGAAAAGATGCTCAACATCACTTATCATCAGGAAAATACAAATCAAAACCATGATGAGATACCACCTCACACCTGTCAGAATGGTTAAAATTAGCAAGATATGAAGTAACAGGTGTTGGCAAGGATGCAGAGAAAGGGGAACCCTCTTACACTGTTGGTGGGAATGCAAACTGTGGTGCAGCCACTCTGAAGAACAGTATAGAGGTTCCTCAAAAAATTAAAAATAGAACTAACCTGTGATCCACCAATTGTATTACTAGGTATTTACCCAAAGGATAAAAAAATACAGATTCAAAGGGGTACATGCACCCTGACATTTTATAGTAGCATTATCGACAATAGCCAAGAGAGCCTAAATGTCCATCAACAGATGGATAAAGATGGTGTATATACATACAATGGAATATTACTCAGCCATCAAAAAGAATGAGGTCATGCCATTTGCAACAACGTGGATGGAGCTAGAGTGTATTATGCTAAGTGAAATAAGTCAGTCAAAGACAGACAAATACCATATGGTTTCACTCATACTTGGAACTTAAGAAAGAAAACAGATGAACGTATGAGGAGAGTGAGGTGAGAGGGAAATAAACCTTAAGAGACTCTTAATGATAGAAAACAAACTTGTAGCATTGCTGGAGGGGAGGTGGTTGGGGGTATTAAGGAGGGCACTTGTGACGACCACTGGTGTCATATGCAAGTGATGAATCACTGAATTCCACTCCAGAAACTAATAATGCACTGTATATTAAGTAAAATTTAAATAAATTTTAAATAAATAAATAAAACCTCCCCATCATTCACTAGTTACATAATTTAATTTTCAGCTTAACCTGTGGGATTAGGGTTTAAATTATTTAAACTAACTTAACATACTACGTATAGTTCCCCATGAAACAAAAGTATTACCTATAAAAACTTTCACATTGACTTGTGTTTCCTTTTTATCCACGTCCTCATTTCTTTTGCCGTTAGTTAAGTTTATGCAGCCTAAAAATTAAAATTCCTGGAAAATTAACTACATCTAACTTCTGCAATGCCAAAGCTTTACTACCCTTCACACCCAAGAACCAAAACAGCATTAGAGGAAATGAAGTAGAATTGGTATTTATTAGTTGGCAATATTATATAGTTGGAGAAATTCCAGGAGAAAAGTAACCACTGGGCTTAGCATTTAGAAACACCAGCTAGAAAAGAATTTGCCTCACAGCAATTCCAGGGGAAAAAGGAAGAGGTTGTGTGTTGACTTAAGAAAAGCATCTAAAAAGAATACCAGTTCTCTTAACGTGTAGGGAAATTTAAAAATATTTACGTCTCTTATGTTTTAGTATTATGCATTATCCATATATTGTACATATTTTATACTAGTGGCTGACATCTTCTTAAAAAAAAAAATTCTGACCTACTATTCTGACTTGAAAATGCTGAGAAAGAATTGTTCCCACCAAATTAACCCTATACATTCTTCCACTTCTCTACATTTATACTCGTATTTCAGATTCATATGTTAACTTGGTCCCCATACAATACCCACTCTACTCTGCACCCTGTTCAGACAATTTTTTTTAAAGATTTTATTTATTTGACAGACAGAGATCACAAGTAGGCAGTGAGGCAGGGAGAGAGAGGGGGAAGCTGGCTCCCTACTGAGCAGAGAGCCCGATGCGGGGCTCGATGCCAGGACCCTGAGATCATGACCTGAGCCGAAGGCAGAGGCTTAACCCACTGAGCCACCCAAGCACCCCTGTTCAGACACTTTTTATGTTTATATATATACATGCCAATCCATATGCTCATTAACACCATAGACTTCATGGTGAGTCAGCACAAGGTGGACACAAAGTAATAAATAGACAGTTTTTGTCAGTGAAGAAAGCCAATGTAAGACTAGCAATTACCTCCCCCACTTTTCTTTCTTGCCATCTTGCAGGTCAAGCCTTTATCAATAACTAACAATAGGGCTTCCACAAATAAGGATCTGGAAGCTCAGAACAGGTCAATGATGTCAAAACTTGCCTTAAAACAGGAGCTAGGTAAGTGATCTTTAGAGGTGACTTTAATTGCTAAGACACCGATTCTCTATCTGTGGTTTTTCAGACCATTTCTGGAATTTTTAACACTTGGTGGTATTACAGAAAGACTGTCTAGGTGAAGTTGGAATCTCTACTCCGTACCTGGCCATGTTCACTCTGTTACAACCAGGGGCTTGGAACCAAACTGAGGCTTGTCAGTAAAATAAGGATAGCAATAGAATCGAATTCATAAGCGCTAATGTGGTCATTTGTATCTAGGGCTCAGCACAGTGCCTGGCTCATGGGAAGTGCTCAGTAAATGTTAGCCATTTTTTGATTAACAAGAGATGGTTGAGTTTTTCCCCAGCTTGATCTCAATAACTATTCACTGTAACAGAGTAGCTGCCACATCAAATTATTCTAGTAGAGCAACAACAGCCCTTCCTTTTAGGTGGCAGGGACAGAATAGACACCTTAATAACTTGCAGGTCTCACCCAGATGAAGTTAATTGAGTCCTGTCACTTAAAAAATGTAAGAATTTATACTGTCTTATACGTGTGCTCTAAGTTCTGAAAGCAAAGACAGAAAACAGAGAGTGAGAATAAGAGTTAAATTAAAGATCTCCTACCACAGACCTCCAAATCTGCAAGAATAGGGGCTCTACTAAATTGCCAGGTCACTCCAGGACAAGGGCTGGTGGTGATGGGAAATTTAAATCAATGGGCGACATCACTGTCAAGCTGCTACTTGGTAGTTTTAAATAAATTCCATTAGAGAAATCTCCACGTTTTGGAAAAGAGTAAATGTCAGTACTTTCTACCAAATGAGAAAGGAGAAAAGAAGAATGACCCTGCAAATGATAGATAAGTCAGCTTAATGTCACAAACCCTGGGTGACACTGGAGCAGATCATCAAATGATCGATTTATAATCACTCAGAAAATTAAGAGCTAACAAGTGCAATCAAATAGCTTAGGGAACTACAAATTATACCACATTAATTTAACACAAGGGCAGTTTATCTAAACAACGGCAGCTGGCATGAGAGAGCCAGAGAGAAGTCTCTCCTGAGCTCAGTGAAACTTCCAGAGTCTCAGCCTCGGGAGGTTTTCAGAGGCAAACCAGGAGGACATGGTCTGGATCACAGAACTCTCAGGCAGTTTGTTTGTCCTTAACCCACTGTGACTTAACGGGGTTACTGGTTCCAGAAAAAGTCCTAGAGCCTATTTCCATCCTTTACTGACACAGCTGGACACCAAAGTGTAACGGAGTAGCTACTATGTGCTAGGAATTACGCACAAATTATCGATAATTTTCCTCCTTCCTCACTTCCTCAACAACACTGCAAAGTAGTTATTTCCTTCACTTGGAAATGGAAAAATACAAATCTGAGAGGGACAAATAAGAGTTGCCCAAGGCCATATAGTTGGTAAGTGGCAGAGCTAAGAATCACAATCAAGTCTGTGTCTCCAGAATTTGGGCCAATGTGAATTGTCAAAACCATAATTTATAACAAGTAATCATAAGCTCCTTCCCTGGAAAGGTGAATCAAAATAATCCATTTATTTTTCTCATACCTCAGGCTATAGAATTTGGTTAAGATAATAGTCAATGATAATCTTAAAGAGAGGAAACAAAGAAGACACGTGCAGTTTGTACAGAAGGGAGGGTAGTATCGGACACTCAGCCCTAATTTTCAGATGATGGTGAGAAAAGGGAAGGAAAGGGTGCAGAAAACCTTACATCCTAATTTGTGGGTAAATGTATATCAATTAGAGTATCACTTCCCGCTGCTCCACTGACTGTCCATTTGGCTGCCTCCTCCCCAACAAGAGCCGGACACAAACACACACACTTTGAAACCTGAGACAATTATCCCTATGTGCCATTCTCTATAGATGGTCCTGGTACAGTAGTGTCAGTTAATTTAAAGAAAGATAAGCATAAAATGTAAAACAGCATAGGCCTTGGAATACTAACATTAAAAAATGCATTATAGATCTAGTTCCAATTTTTCATTTTATAGGTAGAGAGCCTAAGATTTAAAGAGGTTAAGTCACGACTTACCCATGATCACACAGATTTTCCCCAGGACGAGAACAAGGTACCTCTGATCTGCTCAGTGCTTTTCCACCACAGCTAAGAAACAAGAAACTGACTCCAGAGTAAATGAATGAATGAATGAACACATGATTCAAAATTTCTCTTTCTCTTTCACACACACATATACACACACATACTCTCTACAAATAAAAATAAACAGCTACTAATAATGAACAGTTATGGGGTGCCTGGATGGCTCAGTAGGTTAAAGCCTTTGCCTTCGGCTCGGGTCATGATCCCAGGATCCTGGGATCAAGCCCCACATCAGGCTCTCTGCTCAGCAGGGAGCCTGCTTCCTCCTCCCTCTCTGCCTGCCTCTCTGCCTACTTGTGATCTCTGTCTGTCAAATAAATAAATGAAATCTTTTAAAAAAATAATGAACAGTTACAAAAAATGAACAGTTACTAGTAATATTAGCAGATATTAACCAACTACAGCAAGGGATTTTGAAAGAAAATACAGTCCTTTGAAAGAAAAATAAGGTAATAGATTCCAGAGATTCCAGGGTGTAACAAAAGTAACATGATGACCAAGGGCCCAGATACAATTTTTCCTTTATACGGTAAAATGCTTTTAGAAGATTGTGCAATTTGTTCCCCAAACTTTAAAAAAGAAGTGGTTCAGCTGGAGAGAATTCAGAAAAAAGGAACAGATGATTAACCTTTTTGTGTAAGATCTACTTTTCTTCCTATTAAATAAATCAAGGGTAAAAAGGGGATGGCTTGAGTACCTGATTCAATTTGGTGATAAAAGTTGAACTGGATGAGAGGGACAAGATTTGAGACGTCAAAAAGAGATTTAGGTTATTCATAACAACAACAGCAAAAAAGGGTCCTGACCATCCAGATAATGATGCTCTGGAAAGGTCTATATGGGAGTCCCAGAATCATCTTCAACCTAGAAGCACTTGTCCCTGCTTGAAAGAGACACAGGAAGGTTGTGTGGGGTGAGGACAGGAGCAGAAGAGTGCTGGGCCACCCAGTGTCCTGGGCACCTGAAGAGGTGAGCACCACAAGAGAGTAACGTTAGTAAGTCAGAGGAGTCCCCTGGCCAAAGGACAGTGACTGATGGGGAAACTCACTCCTCAGGATGTCTGGGGCAGTTGACACTGGTGGTGGCTAGTGAAAGCTTTGCAGAACTGAGCTTGGATCTTGAGAAAAGAGAATGGGAAAGGAAGAGAAGAGAAAAAAACGTACAATCTGCAGACTGAGAAACTGGGAGATGAACTGAGGTGCAGAATGCTTTCAAGCTCCTCTTAGCCCCCAATCCTCCTCCCCAAGAGAAATGCTTAGGGCCTCTTTAGGTAACATCCAAAGTACACACACAGTAGGCACCCTCCAAATCCTGCTAAAAACATCCAATAAGGAGAGGAACTAACATTTCAGTGATCCTGTGACAGATGCTAAGCTTAGTACTCCAGCACTTACTCCATCTCTCACTCAGGTCTCCCTGCAATCTGAGCAATACAGGCTTTATCTTTTTTTTTTAATAATTTTTAATTATGTTATGTTGGTTATCATACAGTACATCATTAGTTTTTGATGTAGTGTTCCATGATTCATTGTTTGCATGTAACACCCAGTGCTCCATACAATACATGCCTTCCTTAATACCCAGCACCAGGCTAACCCACCTCCCCACATCCTCCCCTCTAAAACCCTCAGTTTGTTTCCCATAGTCCATCGTCTCTCATGCTTTGTCTCTCCCTCTGATTTCCCGCCCCTTCATTTTTCCCTTCCTTCTCCTAATGTCCTCCATGCTATTCCTTATGTTCCACAAATAAGTGAAACCATATGATAATTGACCTTCTCTGCTTGGCTTATATCACTTAGCATAATTTCCTCCAGTGCTATCCATGTTGATGCAAATGGTGGGCAGTCGTCCTTTCTGATGGCTGAAGAATATTCCATTGTATATATCAACCATATCTTCTTTATCCATTCATCACTTGAAGGGCATCTCAGCTCCTTCCACAGTTTGGCTATTGTGGACATTGCTGCTATGAACATTGGGGCTAATATGCCCCTTTTTTCCACTACATCTGTATCTTTGGGGTAAATACCCAATAGTGCAATTGCTGAGTCTTGGGGTAGCTCTACTTTTAACTTTTTGAGGAACGTCCACAGTTTTTCCAAAGTGGCTGTACCAACTTGCATTCCCTCCAGGAGTGTAAGAGGGCCCCCCTTTCTGCACAACCTCTCCAACATTTGTTGTTTGTTGCCGTATCAATTTTTGTCATTCTAACTGGTGTAAGGTAGTATCTTAGTTGCTTTCCTATACATTAACAATGTAACTGTAGAATGAGAAGTCAGGGAATCAATTCCATTTACAATAGCACCAAAAAATTTAAGATTTCTTGGAATAAACCTAACCAAAGAGGTAAAGGATCTATATTCTAGAAACTACAGAACCCTTCTGAAGGAAATTAAAGAAGAACAAAAAGATGGAAAACATTCCATGCTCACGGATTAGAAGAATAAAGATGGTCAAAATGTCTATGCTGCCCAAAGCAATCTATACTTTCAACACCACCCAGATCAAAATACCATCGACATTTTTCTTTTGTTTTTGTTTTTGTTTTTCCATCAGCATTTTTCAAAGTGCTGGAACAAACAATCCTAAAATTTGTATGGAACCAGAAAAGACCCCGAATTGCTAAGGAAATGTTGAAAAAGAAAAACAAAACTGAGGACATCACATTGCCTGATTTTAAGCTATATTACAAAATTGTGGTCACCAAGACAGTATGGTACTGGCACAAAAACAGACACATAGATCAATAGAACAGAATATAGACCGTCAACTCTATGGTCAAACAACTTTAACAAAGCAGGCAAAAATATCCAATGGAAAAAAGACAGTCTCTTCAATAATAAGTGGTGCTGGGAAAATTGGACAGCTACATATAGAAGAATGAAACTCAACCATTCTCTTACACCATACACAAAGATAAACTCAAAATGGATGAAAGACCTCAATGTGAGACAAGAATCCAACAAAATCCTAGAAGAGAATATAGGCAGCAACTTTTAGACATTGGCCACAGCAACTTCTTTCAAAACACGTTTCCAAAGGCAATGGAAACAAAAGCAAATATGAACTTTTGGGACTTAATCAATATAAAAAGCTTCCACAAGGCAAAGGAAATAAAACAAACAACCCATGGAATGGGAGAAGATATTTGCAAATGATGGTACAGATAAAAAAAGGCTGGTATCCAACATCTATAAAGAACTTCTCAAACTCAATACCCAAAAAGCAAATAATCAGGGCCACCTGGGTGGCTAAGATGGTTAAGCATCTGCCTTTGGCTAAGGTCATGATCCCAGGATCCTGGGATCGAATCCTGCATCAGGCTCCCTGCTGTGTTCCTGCCTCTCTCTCTCCATCTCTCATGAATAAACAAATAATATCTTTTCAAAAAAAAAGTCAAAAAATGGACAGAAGACATGAACAGACACTTCTCCAAAGAAGACATACAAATGGCTAACAGACACATGAAAAAATGTTCAACATCATCAGCCATCAGGGAAATTCAAATACATTATCTTTTCCTTTTCATAGGTGAAGTTCAAAGAGTCTGTCCCTTGACCAAAGTCAAAAAACTAGGAAATGATAAGAGCTGAAATTTGAACCTATATCTAATGTCAGATTTTTTTATTCACTGAGACAATAAACCAGGTATATTTTTTAGGCCTTGATTAACTAAGCTAATGATTATGATCAAAATATATATTTTCCTCTGTGTTTTGTTCTCTTTTCTTTTTCTTTCCCACGTGAGGCTCAAGAAAAATCAGATAGAAAAGAGAAGACTATCTTGGAAAATGAGATACAAGACTTTTTGATACAGATGGAACTTCTTGAAAGTACTCAGAATTTTAAAGTTAGCTCTCTTGGGTATTCTTTTTAATATGCACGTCAGAGCTGATAAGGTGTCAGCAGGAAGGAATCATACAATACTTACAGCAGACATCTGAAGAACATAATTGCCCCAGCTGACATGTGTGACTGCTCTTTCATTATCATGTCAAGAGGACAGTTCAGCTTATAAATTGTTTGCAGTGAAAATAAAATAGGAAGCACTTGCTTAAAGTTTATTATAGCCTTTTAGAGTAACATAATTATGGTTATAAAGTGTTCTTCCTTGGTGTGAACATTTTATTTGTTCTTCAGAGGGTTTCTTTAAGATCAGAAAAGAAAATGTTATTTTGGTAGATGTTAAGCATAAAAGTTCCATTCATGGAAACTTTACCTGAATGTTCAATCATATTCTCTGGAGGATGTAGGCATCCAGGACCTGCGGTGCACTCTTACACAAATTAAGAACATCTTAGCATGTTGCCTTGTTGCAATTTTCCTGGGATATCAAGAACCCAAACTAATCTTCAGGACCAGCATCAATTTGCAATAGAATTTAAAGTGAAAAAGGAATGGGATTCTGTAATTGCACTACTGAGTATTTACTCCAAAGATAGAGACGTAGTGAAAAGAAGGGCCCCAATGTTCATAGCAGCCATGGCCATGGTCACCAAACTGTGGAAAGAACCAGGATGCCTTTCAATGGATGAATGGATAAGGAAGATGTGGTCCATATACACTATGGAGTACTATGCCTCCATCAGAAAGGATGAATACCCAACTTTTGTATCAACATGGACGGGACTGAAAGAGAGTATGCTGAATGAAATAAGTAAAGCAGAGAGAGTCAATTATCATATGGTTTCACTTATTTGTGGAGCATAACAAATAACACGGAGGACATGGGAAGATGGAGAGGAGAAGGGAGTTGAGGGAAATTGGAAGGGGAGATGAACCATGAGAGACTATGGACTCTGAAAAACAATCTGAGGGTTTTGAAGGGGGGGCAGGTGGGAGGTTGAGGGAGCCTGGTGGTGGGTATTAAGGAGGGCACGTATTGCATGGAGCACTGGGTGTGGTGCATAAACAATGAATTCTGTTACACTGAAAAGAAATTAAAAGAATAGATCAATTTAAAAAAATGTTCTGAGAAGAACAAAACAAAAACTTAAAAAAAAAAAAAAAAGGAATGGGATTTGTTAGCGTCGGGATTGAGGCTGCTTTAATCCCCAAAAAGACAAGACAGGTCAGGAAAAAGCTTCCACACGTGCTAAAATGAAAGGGCCCTGGGATGGGCAACCCCAAAAATCCATCATTGGCTCTTCACTGTGAATTGATTTCAGGTTATATTTAGTTTTTACATAATTCTAAGGACTAGAAGAGGCTAGGGACCACCTTGTCCAGACTTCATTTCACAGATGAAATAACTAAGATGTTCAAGGTTGTATGCTTTGTTCGGGATGATAGAAGGTAGAACCAGGAGGCAGATCCAGGACTCCTACTCCAACTTCAATCATGTCTCATCTAAAGGGCAGGAATCACTGGACACCTGGGAGAAGACAAAGGGGAAAATAGGAATCAAGCAAAATAAGTCTTTGGTGCTCCTCATCTCTCTGCTCCCTGTGATGAGTGAAATGAGAAGACACTCATGTGAGAAATTTCTAGGAAATAAGCTCTCCATGAACATGTGGTGTATGTTACAATGCCTGTATTCTGTTGCTCAGAACTCAGTCACACAGCCTCAAGCAACTTCTAGAGAAAAGTCACTTAGTTATACAGTCAGGAGGTGAAGGAAATTGGTCTGGGTAAATAGCAATCTCCTTGAAATGTTCTAGTTCCTAGCATTTCATGACATTTTTGTTTTCTAATTCTTAGATTCAGAAATCACTGATTGAAGAGGAAGCCAGATCCGCTTGAGAAAAACCATGTAACCCACCATAAGTTCATACAATGAATACTCCCACAGTTCTTCCCCCAAAAGATCTGAAGCCATTTACTAGGGTAACTGTACACCAGGAAAAGGAATGTCCAAAATATACAAATTTTTTTGAGGAATGTGAGATACAGGATCAGAGCCGCCACTGATAATAAGAAACCCAAAATGTCATGATAATTCTCTGGGCAAGGTGAATGTCTATGGAGGCTGGGTGATAAACAGAGTGTTATACTAATACCATTTTAGAGAGGGCTCAATAGAGCTTCAGACCTGCCCTATGGTTATTGCTCAGTTCCAGTGTATAATTGGATAGATATACTTAGCTCCTAGAAGAATCCTCATATTTGTTATCCAGTTTATGGAATAAGAGCCAGTATGCTAGGAAAGGCCAAGTGGAGGCCTCTAAAACTGCCCTAGCCTTGATTCAGAGTGACTCACAAACAATACCATATCCCAAAACGGAATTTCAGAGGTTAGCACTACCCTCCAACGCTTAAGGAAAATAAGGCTGGTACTCTCCATATTCCCCCCCATCAGTGTTTAGACACCTGAGAAAACAAGACAAAATGTGACAGCCAACAGTGGCCTACCATAAGCTTAAACAGGAAGACCCTCAGTGCAAATGCTATTTCCAGATACGGCATCTCTATTGGAGCAAAACAAAATGGTCTCAGGCACCTGTTCTGCTCTTACTGATCTAACAATGTATTCTTCTCTAACTCCATCAATAGAGAGGATAAAAAGATCAAAAGAAAGGCAAGGACAGAATTATACTTTAACTGTCCTGTCCAAACTAATGCGTATTCTCTGTCACAATATATTCCACAAGGGGCACCTGGGTGGCTCAGTGGGTTAAAGCCTCTGCCTTCGGCTCAGGTCATGATCCCAGGGTCCTGGGATCGAGCCCCACATGGGGCTCTCTGCTCAGCAGGGAGTCTGCTTCCCTTCCTCTCTCTCTGCCTGCCTCTCTGCCTACTTGTGATCTCTATCTGTCAAATAAATAAATAAAATCTTAAAAAAAAAAAAGGTAGGACCTCAAAAAAAAAAGTAGGACCTCCTTTTAAATAAAAAAATAAAAAATAAAAAAATATATATTCCACAAGCCCTTGATCATCAAGATACTACACAGAAAATATTAGCATTCCTCTAAATTGATGACATTATACTAACTGCACTCATATGGCAAATACTACAGTTGCCCTACAAAGATACATTATGATGGAAGGTACAAGAAAAACCCTATGAAGATACAGGATCCTGCCATATCCATGAGATTTTAAGGAATGCTGTGGTGTAGGGCATATTACATCCCCTCTAAGATAAAAGACACATTCCTTCAACATGCATTTCCTATAATAATCGTCTGATCATCTCATTGAATTTTGGAGGTAGTATACATTATACTTAAAAATATTAGTAGTAGGGATGCCTGAGTGGCTCAGTTGGTTAAGCCACTGTTTTCGGCTCAGGTCATGATCCAGGAGTCCCGGGATTCAGTCCCACATCGGGCTCCTAGCTCCACGGGGAGTCTGCTTCTCCCTTTGACCTTCTCCCCTCTCATGTTCTCCCTCTCCAATAAATAAATAAAATCTTTAAAAAAATTAGTAGTATACATCACGCCTGATCCATGTTACCAGGTGACTTAAGAAATAAGACAGTTTTGAGTGAAATACAGGCTGTGGCACAAGTTTCCTTACTACTCAAGTTGTATGATCCAGATGATCTTAGGTTGCTACAAGGTTTCCATAGCAGGATATCATGGATGTATAAAATCCTTGGCAAGCCCAAATAGGAGAGGTAAAGTATATATCCCAATAATCTGGAACATGGCCAAGCCTTCTACAGCAGACAACTACTCACCATTTGAAAAATAGTTTCTGGTGTGCAACTGGGCCTAAGTATAGACAGAGTGGGTCCAGAGGGCATGATTAAATTATTTGCATAGAGCATGCGCTTCATGTCCTTGACCTCTATTTGCACTGATGCTTCTCCTTCTGCTCATGACAAACTCCTCCATGACATATCACATAGAGGGGAAAAAATCAAGCTTTTTTCCCAGATGGACTGGGGTATGAAGAAATGTGTTATTAATATGACAGTGCAAATAAAAAGTGGCCTACTCTCACAATACAACCCCTCCTGAAGAGTGGCCCTGAAGGAGAGGAAAAAGCAAGTCATGCCTATTAGGCAGATCTGTAGCCAGTACACAATGGTCCAATGTGTATGGAGAGAGAAATGGCTAGAAGGAAGGATAGTCATGAAATCAAGGGTAGTACTTTTTGTTCCCATACCCAATGATATCAGTATAAAAGGGCAACTGTACCAACCACAGCCAAACGAGGGCAAAGAAACTCAGAACACAGTCCTCTAAGGGATGAAGGTCTGCATCATCCCACAGTCAAGGCAACCCAGACAAGCTGAAGGGCTGAATGAGGCTGAGGGAAACTGGTGGTTGAAAAGGTACATTTATTATTTTTTTTAAAGATCTTGTTTATTTATTTGACAGAGATCACAAGTAGGCAGAGAGGCAGGCAGAGAGAGGAGGAAGCAGGCTCTCCATGGAGCAGAGAGCCCAATGTGGGGCTCGATCCTAGGACCCTGGGATCATGACCTGAAGGCAGAGGCTTTAACCCACTGAGCCACCCAGGCGCCCCTGAAAAGGTAAATTTAAACATCAACTGAGACTTCAGGAAGTTGCTATAATGGAAACTGCCTACCTAACTTTTTTGTCTTAGGTTATTCAGAGATTGCAGCTAGCCACCACCACGAGAGGACTTTGTGACCAATGAGACTTTTAATTCCTCTCTCAGGAGAGAATGGGTGGAATGGCGATCTCACCAAAAAGGGTGAGGGGAGAAGAGAAAGAAAAGAACTATCCCTTTTATCCCGTAGTAATATGGAAGCTGGGTACCATGGAGAGCACAATCTGTGTGATGCAGGTGAGAAGCTATTAAAGCCTGCCTGTGTACCACCTAGATTCTTGAAACTTTCCAGACTCTTCCAGCTCTGCATGCTATCTTACCCAGCTTAAGCAGCTGCATGTCCACAGAGCCTCATCTTCTCTCTGAGCCTTGCCTCTTCTTTTTTCTCTCCCAAGTGCTGTCCTGTTGAAGCTGTTGCAGGACCTGAAGTGGTGCCCACGGGCACCAACGCACAATCAGGAAATGCAGGAAAGTTAACACTCTTGACAATGGGAAGCAAGGGTCAGTAGATAAATTCTTCCCCTATCTCCCTTTTCCCACCCAAGGACAGTTCTGAGACAAAATTTATATAACTACTCAGAGATGTGGTCCCCTGATTTGAGCAATTAATTACACTGATGGCCAGAGGGATAGCATCTTCATACAGACTCCTTCCTTGCCTGTGTTACTCACCTTGGTCCCTCACTCCTGCTACCTGAGATTGCACTTCCTAATAAAATCACAGCAGAGAAATCTCCCTGAGCTTCTGTTTTCTTGGCAACTGAGAAAGGCTAAGACAGTTACTATATTTCATGTTATTATTGTTGTTGCTGCTGTTGTTATAATGACCCCCTAATAGATTTGTTGAAAATATAATTATTAACACAATTAAACTGCTTAGAAGCAGTGCCTAAACATTGGCTATCATCATCAACATTAACCTTTATGAATATTGTTACCTCCCAGTCACATTTCCTGCCTTGGCCTCTGACCTCCTCAAACTATATTCTATAAAAATTGGACTTTTCCATAAATGAAAGGATATACTCTAAGGTGCCCCTTCTTATACTGATTTTAGTAGGGGAAGAGACAGAGAAAAAGTGCTAGAAGTGGCAAGAGAGGGTAGATTGGGACCATGATGAGGTGGTCCCCAAAATGTCCAGACTATTCCAAACCTTGCTAATATCCCTCCCCATCCAAACTCATGCATCACTAACTGTCTAAACCAAGCAAGGCTACTTTTGATTTTATGGTGTTCTACAAAATTAATACACACATGCATACACACATGCCCATGCACACACACAAATAAGTTTTGTCTTCGTATCTCTCTTGAAGAACCTACTTAAATACTTAAATATCCCTCCTGATGTCCTGATTCAGGCTGAGCAGACTCTGGTGTTTGATTAATGTTTATTTCTTTACTTCTGGGAAGGCTGAACGGGATTTCTTCTCACTGTTCCCCCATGGCACAGTTTCTTTCCACTCTCAGTTGTTCATCTCACCTGCCCAGATTCATAACAAAGCATGAGCTACTTGTATCTAGCATTTCTTTTTTCACAATTCCATGGCTGCTTTTCTTCAATTAAATAAGACTTTTCTTAGGCAGAGAAATCTACCGTTTTATGGAAGAAGTACAAAAGAGTGCCAAAGGCTCCTAAGTCTTCATAGAATACTCTGCTCTATCCTACAGCCATCTTGGCCACTCTGGCTCGGCTGGGCACCCTGTCTTCACTGCAGAACCCGGTCTCGAACACTTTGAGAGGAATCTGTGTGTGTGAGATCAGGGGAGAGAATCGGTCAAAAGTAACAAAGCTGGCAAATATTCCCCCAAGCACCTTCAATCCCAGACTTTGTGTGGTCCACACTCACAGCTTGGGCTGAGTGTAGGGAGTTTACAAGTAAATGATGTGGGGTAGCAGATAAGGTCCTTCTACCTTATCCCCGCATTTTCCTGTAATAATTTTACCTTGTCTGTTTCATCAGTGTTCATGTCACAAACTGTCTGCCTCTGGGACTGGATCTTGCTCTTTTAATTTTCTTTCACCATTTTCAAAATTAAAGGGACTCTATTTTTACTTTAGACCTTCCTTCTTCCTGCTCTCACCAGATTGCTTGGAATATAAGCTGTCAAGAAGGAACAAAACTTGCTTTCTCCACCCTCAGTATTATTAAGCTTTGTCAATCAGAGGGGATAGCATTGTTACTAGGGCTTTCTTTGCATATATCAAACTCTAGGCAAGATGAGACCCATGGGGCTCAGCATGTGCTGCAGGGCTCCTTGCCAACTTTGTTACCTATGTGGCTCACTTAAGCTTAGATGAGAGATTCCTCACCTAAGAAGGGTCTTCTCCTTGAGAATCTGTAAACAGTAATCACTCTCATGGATTTCTTTGAACATCAGAAATTTTAAACGTTGGGGGGCAATATTTAAAGACCTTCAGCCTTACTGCTCTAAAAAAATGGTAATTTTCAGAAATATCATTCTGATGCTTTGATAATAGATACAACTGGAGTAATACTATTAAGAGTTAAATGTACAATGTACAACAGAAGGAAGTTCTGACTTTTAGCTCAAACCTAAGAAGCCTATCTTTTTGCACATGAGGACAATCACTGTATTGTCAATTATGAATGAATGGCAGCAAATTCTGGATTCATTGGAACTCTAAATGCAGAATTTTTGGAACCCATAAACTTTTTCAGGAAAAAAAAATCACAAAGAAATATGTCTTCTCTGTAGATTCTCTACCCCCAAATCAAACCTCTTTTTTTTTTTTTTTAAACACCTCTTTCTCCCGCAGTCGCCTATATCCTGTTCTAGTTAGGTTTATCTGGTTCCAAGAAATAGAAACTCACTCCAAGCACTTCAAATAATTCTAGGCTCATTCAAAGGATGAGCAATCACAGGAATCCAAGAACAAGCAAAATATAGACCTTAGGGCAGGTGATTATGCATCCACAGTAACTCTAGGGAGAAGAATTTCATGGATCTTCATTAAGACATATAAGATGATGATGGGGCGCCTGGGTGGCTCAGTGGGTTAAGCCGCTGCCTTCGGCTCAGGTCATGATCTCGGAGTCCTGGGATCGAGCCCCGCATCGGACTCTCTGCTCAGCAGGGAGCCTGCTTCCTCCTCTCTCTCTGCCTGCCTCTCTGCCTGCTTGTGATCTATCAAATAAATAAATAAAATCTTTAAAAAAAAAAAAAAAGACATATAAGATGATCTGTCAACATTGCTTGGCAACTTTCCATGTGTCCATGTCTCTCTACCAACTTGCTTCCTCACCCTCTGCTTTCCTTCTTTCTCTCCCCAGTGTCAATGCCTTTGGGGACTTCAAATTTTTTCCCTCATGTGCTTCCATCTCCCGAAGGGAGAAAGAAGGAAGGAACATAAGATTCTGCTCTCAGCTTGCAATAGTTCAGTCTCTCACTATTTCCTGATGCAAACTCTCAGAAGAGTCTGATTCAGCTCTATCAATTTGCTGTTGTTTCGCTGTTTCTAACAGGCCATATTATAGGTAGCTGGCTAGCCTGTAGACTGGCTGCTTTGAGGTCATGTGGCCACCTCTGATCCAGTCTACAGTCACACCATACAAAGACTATCATAGTGCCCCAAACAGACCATTGAGCCTAGCAGTGAATCTCAGTGTGGTAGCCACAATGCCTGATTTAGGAACCTCAAGCCCTACATTCCTTTAGATAGAACTTAACACTTAGTCATGCATAATGCTATGTTGTTAACTAATTTTTTCATGTATTTATATCTTTTACTATCATATAAACTACATGAAGGCAGAGGCCATTTTTTAGAGTTCTGTGTTCTCTATAGCACCTGGTATAGGGTTGAACTTACACAGTAATATTAGCTTATGGGCTTCATAAGAAACCTTAAAACAACAAACAAAAATGGGTTGTCCATTCAACCAAATCTCCATATGCCTTCTATATCCTCTATTTCTGCATCATAATTTTAGTACTTACTGTATCTACTTGTACACCAACTTGTCCACCAAGATTGGAGGTTGTATAATCATTCATTTCCCAATAACAAAGCTAAGGCCCTAGAAGTTTCTGGAAAGAAGAATTCATAGGTTAATCCTTTACTACAAGAGAAAAGAAGATTCAATTTAGGTTGAAATAAGAGTCCATGTGTAAACCTGAGTCAACTACTTTAATAATACCTTTAGGCATTCTAGTTTTTTTGTAGCTCTGCTAATATTTGACTTCCCTATGTGTGCCAGTTGCTTAATGTTTCCTAAAGGCCTAAAAGAAGACCCAGAAGTGATACAGTCATAAAACAGTAGTGCTCTCTTCTCTCTCTTTGTGTTCAAGAAGCCACTAGATACAAAAAGATGATGTTGACTTGCTCTGCCTCAGAACTTCTAGACTTATGAAATTCTAGAGTTGGAAAAACCCTGGTAGTTCACTCACTTTTAAAACTGAGAGAAGATGTGGTGTAGCAGTTAAGACCATGGGTTTAGAAGTTATTCAGGACTGGACTCAAGCTCAGCACTACTACTTACTAGCTGATGGTTGTGGGCAATTAATTAAACATTTTTAAACTAGGGAATTCTCTCCTAGAAAATGAGAATTGAATAAAATAGTACATGTAAATTACTTAACCAGGTGCCTGGGTCATAGGAAGTGTTGAGTAAATGTTAGGTGATTTTAATTATATAATCTATTTTCTTTAATTTACAAATGAGGAACTGAAGGCCAGAGATTAAAGTGAACTAGCTAAGGTTGTATATCTGCATACTAACAAAGGTAGGTCTTAAACAACTGAACAATAATTGAATGAAATTTTTCCTCTAGAAAACAAAGCTCCTTTCTGATCCATGTTATAGGCAAATGAATGGATACTCCAAACAAGAAAGGAAAACTACATAAGCTGAGTGTTTCCTCTCTCTCTGATACAACCAGATACAAAGTGGCAAGTAAAAATATAAATAAGGGGCACCTGGGTGGCTCAGTGGGTTGAAGCCTCTGCCTTCGGCTCGGGTCGTGATCCCAGGGTCCT
The DNA here is from genome assembly GCF_010015895.1 of Lontra canadensis. Classification (NCBI taxonomy): domain Eukaryota; kingdom Metazoa; phylum Chordata; class Mammalia; order Carnivora; family Mustelidae; genus Lontra; species Lontra canadensis. Next base: position 15,479,991 of record NW_022631006.1, read on the forward strand.
GGAATTGAGCCCCACATAGGGCTCTCTGCTCAGTGGGGAGCCTGCTTCTTCTCTCTCTCTGCCTACTTCTCTGCCTACTTGTGATCTACTTGACATCTGTCAAATAAATAAATAAAATCTTTTTTAAAAAAGTATATATATATATATATATACATATATATATGTGTGTATATATATATATATATATATATATGTATAAACAGTCCTGGCTTCAATTCACTTAAAATTGATTTGAAGAGATGAAAGATAATCCTAATTAATTAATAAGATATTTTCTAACTAAATGCCAGATATGTGGAACAGGTTTGCTAAGAATGAAAAGGTGAGACATGTCACTTCCCTGGAACAATCAGAGAAAGCTTCTTGATAAGAATGGGTCATGGTCATTGGGGAGAGTATGTGCTATCGTGAGTGCGGTGAAGTGTGTAAACCTGGCGATTCACAGACCTGTACCCCTGGGGAAAAAAATATATGTTTATAAAAAATAAAATTAAAAAAAAAAAAAAAAAAAAGAATGGGTCATGGTGAGACAACTGGTTGATTCAGTCAGTTGGGCGTCTGCTTTCAGTTCAGGTCATGATCCCAGTGTCCTGCGATCGAGCCCCACATTGGGATCCCTGCTCAGTGGGGAGCCTCTACCTCCCTCTCCCTCTGCCTGCAGCTTTCCCCTTGAGAGCTCTCTCTCTCTCTCTCTAATTATTTAATTACTTTATAATTAATTAATTTTTAATTAATTTTAAAAAGACTGGGTCTTAAGATGGGGTTTCTAATTGGGCAGTGGAAATTCAAGGAAGAGGGGGGAAAGCATGAGCAGGATTACATTTAGCTACCAGAGAGGGAGTCCCTGAAGTCTTCATTTTCCATCTAATTCAGAAATTCACAGGGATGTATTCTTTGTATCAATGAAATCTCACTTATACAACATATTTTTGAGAAATAAAATTTCATTTCTTTCAGAGATTACACTTTAAATCCTTTTCCATTACTTTTGATTCATTAGACACTCTCATAAATGAGTGCAAAATGTAAATAATCCAGGAACAAAAGTCATGTATATAAATTAAGCACTCTAGTGATACCAGGGAACGGTTCTTCATTGTCATTGGATAAACATTTCCTTTTTAACCACTAATTTGCTTAATAGGCCTCCTTTTCTAAAGTAAACCTTTATAAAAATAAATTTCAATCCATCTTTAATTAGTTCTGGGATCTGTGTTTTCTTTCTTTGAGGGACAAGCCCCACATTAGAGGGCTCTCATAATCTGTGTGTGTGCTGCATTCTGGAGGATGGAACCATATGCGCAGAGTGTTGCCTCTGACCTGTGTATCAGCTGCTCTGTCAGCAGATGGTTCCAACACTCTCCTAAGCCACTGCTTCTAGGTGGCACAGTATGTGTGGTAAGGAAAGGGCTACTGATGCAACTCTGGTGAGGACCATGGGGCTCTGGGCTACTCATGTAGGTTGCTTGTGTCCCCTGGTCCTACTTGTTCTAGATCCTAGATGTACCACTTCCAGCTTACAGTGGAATATTGCTGGGTATATCTAATTTTATGACTTGGTGGTTCAACAGGACATAAATGGTGGGAAATTCTGAACTTAGAGTTACTTAGTGGTCCTATGACCAAGTTTTTTGTCTTTACAAGGCACTATTGGGGTGTCAAGAGCTGTTTTGCCAAAGGTGCTATGGGCTTACTCCAGAAACACAGGGTGTCTGCATTTTTATTCTCATACTGAAAGGGTTTGCTAGATCAAATAGCCCAAGAAATAGGGCTGCTTGTGCTGCCAACTGGACATTGGCAATGCCTTTCTTGTAGAATGACAGTCTTTCATATCACCAGGTATATGGGCTTAAGCACCATTCCTAAAGTTGTAATGTGGTACCTTCAAAACCTCACTGTGATCAACGAGTTAACTTCTATGAAAGTTTCTCCTATTACCAGGCCTAATCTGCAAAGTAGAGCCAACGGTGAAATTCTTAATGATGGTAGTACCTTTTACAAGTGCCTCTCTGGGGTGCCTGGGTGGCTCAGTTGGTTGAGCATCTGCCTTCAGCTCTGGTCATGATCCTCAGGTCCTGGAATGGAACCCCTTATCAGGCTCTCTTCTCAACAAAGGGGATGCTTCTTCCTCTCTCTCTCTCTCTGCTCCTCCCCGTTTGTGCTCTCTCTCTTTCTCAAATAAACAAATAAGATCTTTTTAAAAAAAATTTTAAAAGTACCTTCCTGATAGCCTTGGAAAACCAGGTGTGCCTTCAGACCCTACCCATGGAATAAAATCCTCTAGTGGATCTTATGGTTTCATCTAATAATATCTCTAATCCAGCAAGTCCACTTCCCTGAGACTTTTGTTTTCTTCTTCTGGTATCCACAATGGCAATTCTAGCATTTCCACTTCACTCAACATGGGCCATCATTTTCTCTTGCCTCTATGAGCCATCCTAGCATTGAGTCTTTGCCGAGGTAGTAAATTATCTGTCCAAAGAAACTGCCTTCAAGCCAGTAAACTCTTTTGTATCCAATGTTATGTTCTGGCACCTCAAGAACACTCAAAATCCAGTACCATGATACTCCAGTAGCTTTTGTTGGTACATGCTGACTAGATCCTACAACTTCTTTAGAGTGTAATACCATTGCTCCCTTATCAGACCCAGGACATCCCCAACTGGGACATTCTGTGATTTGATGCCAAGCATCCAAGACAGGAGGTTTTGGCCATATCTTGATGAGGCTGGTGAGAAGCCTGTTACCTTACAGAAGAATGGCCAGCAATGGCTTCTCATATGAAAGGGATATATATTAGCTCTTAGTAGGAAAAGGCATAACCTCTGAAAGCTCTGAGAATCCAGAGGCATTTGGAGAGCCAAAATCTGAGATATAGGCAACAGATTACCCCCCATCCCATGTGTCGGGATGGGGACAGTTTTCTCAACCAGGATCCTGACCTTGGAATAACAGACCTGCCTCAGGCACATAACTTGTGTTTGAAGCTCTGGATTCTATTTAAGCCAGACTTTGGTCTTTTTATACTCTCCCAATGCTGAAGATAAGGCCTCTTTTTAAGCTACAGAAAAGGATTTCTGATCTCCTTAGTTATCAACTTTTAACTGCCTTCAGCTTTTCATTATCCCTCTAACAAACATCAGTGTTACTTAATAACAACCAGCCAATTCCATTTTCCTTGTATGAATTCTTTCCCCTTGCCCTTTTCCAATGCCTAAACCACTGCAATGGAACATTCTCTATCAATTCACCAGGGAAAGTTTTTGCAATTGGGCCAACATCTTATGCCAGACACTAATCTGTGCCCCCCACATACCACCTGGGATAAGAGACTCATTGCCAATCAGGCACTGAGTGATCGAAGCCCAAAACCTCATCTTACCACCTGTTTTCTTCTAGCACTCCAGGAATCAGTGTGTCGTTGAGGTCCTCTGGGATGCAGGTGTTGGGACAGAATTAAGAGAGCAGATTGATGAGTAATACTCATGAAAAGAGAAGTAAGGAAGTAGGATTGGGCAGAGAGAAAAGGAGACTATAGTGCATATTGGACAAATTCTCTGCCTGCCCAGTAAGAACTTTTGAAGCAAAGGTTGCCCATTATGGGAGTCCTGGCTCAAGGGCTGAGGTGGACATGAAAAAGAAAATAGCAGGAGGCTGCCAGTGAACCACGCTTCTTACACTGAGCAGCAAATCCTTTCTTGAAAAAGGATCCAAACAATGCATCTCTACATCTGCCTCTATGCTAGCTAAAATAATAAAGTTTTATATTATATGTGGGCCTGAATATATATTGACCTAATTAAGGCCAGAATGCTCCTCATGGAAATTTGAATGAATTCTAGATGTTTTAATGAGTCCCTCAACCCTCTCTCATCTCCAAAAGCCTCTAAGTTCCTCTGAGTCTTCTCTTAGTGTGTACTTGGATATCATCTTTGACATCTCCATGTCGAAGGAGATTGAGAATAACCCTAAGAGAGACAAGCAAGTTTAAACAGGACCCTGACCTCTGAAACTATGTCTCATTTTCTAACTAGCTTGCTCTGAAGAAGAAGTCAAATGACTTACAGTTGGGTCAATTAAAAACAAACAAACAAACAACAACAACAACAAAAAACCTACTCATGGCTGCAATTCTCCAATCAGATTCTGAGTGAGTGTCAAAGAGCTCCCAAGTTACCATTTTGCAGGTTTAACTACACTGGTCATAGTAAAATGAGATAAAGTAACATCCTAAGCTCTGACTTTACAATGTTTGCAGTATTTCTGAGCATGTGTAGGAAATTCTACAACACTGAGACTAGAGTAGGGAGGACATTCACGCTATAAATCCCTGCTTGAGAGCTATTAGTCAAAGGAGTAGCAACTCAAGAGCAAAAACAATACCATTTACAGGAGCCACCCCATGTGTTGACATTGTGGGGAAGCTCTGAATAGTCTCAAAAAGAGTGAACTGCAAGCCCATAAGAACTCAAGTCTCTCCTTCTCCGGACTTAAGAATGCGTCTACCCCCAGGCCCACACACACGCTTAATAATCTTCTCAGCTCTTTGAAGAATTTGGCCTTCAGGATGACAGGAGGTTTGGGAAGCTTTCCCTTCCCTGAAATTTTGTAGTAGCCCAATAACACCACATCAATGATAGGAGCAGCTCCAGTCTTGTTTGGGGCAGCACCGACTTGTGTCTACTCACTGAGTAAGGTCCACAGCATATCAAGGTTGAGAGTTAGGTAGAAGCTCTGGTGACCTGGAAAGTATTTGTCAAAGTTGGTCCTGTGGTGATACAGACCACCAGCATTATCCCCAGCCTCCTGGGGTCTTCCAGCACTTGCCAATTTGGCCGTGGTCATGGCTCATATGGCGCTGACGTTTCTGGGTCTCCCTCAGTCTGGATGGCATGTGGGCAGCCCATATGAAAGGGTAAAATAACCATTTTTGGATGCTCTGTGGCCCCATAAAGGAACAGAGACTGAGAAGAGATGGAGAGGATCAGGAATGGCTAGGTGAAGTGCCTCCTGAGCTTGGGAAGGATCACATAGGACCACAGGATACTGACCATGGATATTTCACTACCTTTACTTCAGAACTGTAGAATCACCAGTGGGGCTGATGGCTCAAGGGACCAGGAGACAATCAGTTTTTTTCCTATAGGTAAAGTGAAATGAATAGCCATTGTCCATATTCCCAAGACCATGGAAAGTGAACTCACAAGGGCTTTGAGAATAGAAATAAAGCCAATTATCAAGAAAAACCAGAGACCTCAAGGTCACAGCAGAAGCAGCCACTCAGGAATAGCAACATAATTTGTGGGTCCCAATTAGAATTAAATTAGAATGTGGGTCCCCTTGCTCAAAAATTATTAAGGATTTCAAAATGCAACAACTCAGCATGAAGCCAAGTGCAGGGCCCTTCTGAGCAAGGGGCCCCTGCAAATGCACAGGTTGCAAACCCATAAATCCATCCCTGAAGAAGTTAGTTGTATTAGTTATTTATTGCTGGGGAAGGAGAATTAGGTCCTACCTTTGAAGAAAGTAGCATCCAAAAAAGGGGGGGGGGTCATGTTTGAAAACTTCCACAGCTGTCTTCTGGTCAGATATTATTTACATTTCTCCCACATGCAAAGCAGACTCACCTCCCAAGATCCCTCAAAAGCCCCCTCCTTTTATGTCATCAACTCAAAGTCCAGGACACTGGCATCTGAATCAAATCCAAATGAGCAGGACCAAAAATCTACCCATTGCTACATCACAAATTGCCCCAAAATTTAGTGAATTAAAACAATAAACATTTCCTATCACCATTACTACAGTTTGTATGGTCAGGAATTCAGGAGCAGCTTAACTGGATGGTCTGGCTCAGGAACTCTCATGGGCTTGCTGCCAAGATGTCAGTGAGGGCTGTGATCATCTGAAGGCCTGACTGCGGCTAGATGGTCCACTTCCGGATGACTCACTCAACGTGACTAGTAGCAGGCAGGAGGCCTAAATTTTTAGCCACACGAGTCTTTCCATAGGGCTGCTTGAGGAGGCAAACAGCCTCTCCCCAAAGCAGATAATCCAAAAAAAGAGAACAAGAAGGTGAAATGCCGTTTGGGTCCTGATTTCAGAATCACACATCATCACTTCTGCCATATCACATTTGTAAGGAGCAAGCCACTGAGTCCAGTTCCCATTCAAAGGAAGGATATTTAAGTTCACATATGGAAATGAGGGAGAGACAAGAGATGGCTAAGAATTTTAAGGCCTATTTTTTTAAAGTCACCAAACTGACCATCTCAGAACTTATACAAAGTGTTCTTTCACTCAAAACCACTCTCATATAAGAATATTATTCATAGGCGCATTAAAAAAGCAATAGTAGAAAAAGCAGTGGACCCAAGAAGGATCCTAAAGCCCTCAAATGCAGACAAGAAAGAGCTGCCTGACATTCCAGGAGTTTAAAAAGCCATTTCCCCCTTTCACTGTTGATACCATTCTTTCTGCTTAAACTAACCTGGGTCTGTCTTGGGTTGGGGTAAGCTCCTGTGACCCTGAAACAAAGGGAAGATGGTTATATATGGGTATAATGCCTGCAATCTGACTTCATGAATGCCACAGACCTGGCAGAAAAAGCCAATTAGCAGAGTAAGAGCAGGGAGAGACTGCTGCTTAGGGCCACATGAAGACAGCTTTCTACAAAGAAAAGCATGCCTGTGGAAGGGGGAATTTTCTTTGTCATCTTTCCTATTCCTCCTTCTGTACCTTTTCTCTTCCACAAGGTGGTGGATTCTTTTCCCCAATGTTATTCTCTGATGTGGGGAAACAAGAGATTGAAGCAATCCAAAAATAACCTGAAGACCTCAGGCACCTATATATCCAGGTTTCTAGTGAGTAAGAACCAGTAACATAAATACAAATAAGAGATATAACCTCCAAGAAATCACCAAGGATTGGTGAGAGACCATTGAGGAGTAGCATAATGAATCAAGAAATCTGTTGGGAAATCTACAAGCCAGGGGAAAGAAAAACTTTAAAGAAATACTTAAGTAATGTTTTTTTAAATGATGAGATACAAAAGTGATACAATTTTGAGGCAACATCAAGCAACATATTTGGATAATATTTTGCTAACAAAGATTATAAAAGTTGCAAAAATAGTATAGGGAAAGAAACTAAACATCAGGAAACTTGGGCTATAATTTTGGTTTTGCATCATTTACTTGTGTGATATTGGACAAAACATTTGCCACTTTTAATCTCATTGAGAGAGGAAAAAGAGAGAGAGAGAAAGGGAGAGACTGAGATTATATGAAATCGTATCTCCCCTAATTTTCTCATAGTATGTTTTAAAGGAGTAAATAATATGTAGGAAGAGACTAAGCTGCAGATCTACAATGAATCAGAGATCCAGAAATATTTTTCTATTCATGTTGGAAAAAACCTGTACTTCAGGGGATGCAACGGACTGAATATTTGTGTTCATATGTTGAAACCCTAATATCAATGTGATGGTGTTTTAAGGTGCCTTTTGGAGGTAGCTGGGTCATGAGGGTGGAGCCCTCACGAATGGAAAGTGCCCTTATAAGAAGAGGCCAGAGAGCTAGATAGCCCTCTCTGTCATGGGAGGATAAATGAGAAAACAGTAGTCTGCAGCCTTAAAAAGGACTCTCACCAGAACCTGATCACACCTGCGCCCTGATCTCAGACTTTCAGCCTCAGAACTGTGAGAACTTAAGTTTGTAAACCACTCAATCCATGGTAATTTGTTAGGAGGCCAAACTAAGACAAAGTTTAAGACCTCCCAAGCAATGGGGAAAAAAATACAGATCAATTAACTCTTTGAGTAATGCATTGATAAGAGAAGGGAAGGCTTCCAAACAATCCCACAGCTCCACTCACTATTGTCCAGGAACTTAAATCTCCTTTGTCAGCGTCTCCTGGAAAAATGTTAGGGGTCATACCAAGGATCTTAAATCTCAGAACTCTTGAATTAAAAAGCCATACCTGGACTTAGTAACCATGACCAGGGAAGTACAGTGCTGTGATTTAAAAGGTAGCCACCCTAACAATGAATCTTGGAGCACTACATCAAAAACGAATGACATACTATATGGTGACTAACATAACATAATAAAAATAATAATAATTATATAAATACATAAATTAATTAAATAAAATAAAAGGTAGCCACCCTAGATCATTTGGAGCCCAGGAAACTGTAACATGTAAAAACATGGCAGCTCCACACACAGAGATAAGAATTATGGGAATAGAAAAACAGGCAGTGCCAGAGGGCATCTGGGTGGCTCAGTCAGTTAAGTATCTGCCTTTGGCTCAGGTCATGATTTGGGGGTCCTAGGACCAAGCCCCTCATCAAGTTCCCTGCTCAATGGGGAGTCTGCTTCTCCATCACCCTCTCCCTCTGTGTGTTCTCTCATTCTCTCTCTCTCTCTCTCTCTCAAATAAATAAAATATTTTTAAAAAATAATGAAAAGAGGCATTTCCAAAGGAAGATGATGAGGGAAACAAAGCAAGAGAAATGTAGTTTAAATTAAATCTCCTTACAGTTTGCAGGCCACTGAAAGATACCTGAAACATGCAGTGTGTGACCTTCCTCAAGGAACTCATGGTCGCCTTAGCACCTTAATGTTTATGTTTTATTAAAGAATAAACGTAACCTTATCTTAATAGCAGCTAGCCCCTCAAGGTCCTGAAGCCCCTGCTTCCCATTTCCTTAGAGACTTCCACTAGCCCTAACCTCCACTAATTAAAAAATATATAATCAGTCACTTCTCACAATCCCAGGGCAGCCCTCTCTGCCCATAGGTGTCATATCCCTGTGCTACAATAAAACCACCTTTTTGCACCAAAAACATCTCAAGAATTCTTTTTTGGCCATTTGCTCATGAACCCAAAAACTTCCAAATTTCATCAAAGAGAGCCACATATCTGAGAAGAGGGAAGGAATTGCAGGTCAAAAAACCCCCCAGTAGTTGTACTTTTCAGAAAAAAAAAAAAAGAAAGAAAGAAAGAAAAGAGAAAACAGTTCACACAAAATAAAATGCTGAGGTCACTGAAGGGAACTGAAAATATAAGGTCAGTGCATCCCACACCCTAGCTTCAAAGACGACCTAAGAAAGGTGCAGGGAGAGTATGTCATACCCTCTGCGTTTGACCACAAATAAAGCAATGCTCCTGCCATCCCAATATGGGTAATATCAAGGGAGAAGTATTTAGGGTAGGGAAGAATGGCACCCAGCCATGGAAAGGGAGCCACAGGTGGCAGGAATGCCATGAACGAGCTAGAGGAGACAGGCATTTAGGGACACTCACAGTGACTCTTGAGATGATTCTGGAGGAATTTGGGAACAAAGACAGCAGAGACTTTGCGAGTACTGCTGCAAGTCAGACAAAAATGTAACATTGATTTATGCCTTAATTATATTGCCTAGGCTGTTGTTGCTTGGGAAACCACTGACTACTGAAATAATAATGCCAAAGAGCTAAACAAATTAAAAGTATCAATTTTAGAAATGATAGGAAACATCTATCAGAAGGAGGCAGAAAGGAGCTAACATTTATAAAGCATCTACCATATGCAAGCTCTGAACCAGGAAAGTGACATTAGGTCTCATCGAATCTTCAGAAACCCTCAGAGTGTAGAATATAAGCTCCTTGAGGGCTGGGTTTTTGTTTCCTCATTTCTGTATCCCCAGAACTTAAAACAAATCCTGCAACTTAAAAAGCACTCGATAAATATTTGCTGCAAAGTCCTAATAAATATAATTGTCTCCATTTCTCAGGTACTAAAACTGAGATTCAGATAGAGTAATTAAATTGCTGAAAGTAACATAAGATTTTAAACCCAGCCTGACTGACATCATCAAAGCTGACTGCCCTCAGAAGCCATTTTCTTTTTTTTTTTTTTTTTTTTTTTTTTTGTTTTTCAAAATTTTCCTGGTTTTTTTCCCCCTTTCCCCTGCCCCTTTCCAAACCTTCCCCCCCTTTTCCCCCCCCCCCCGGCCCCCCAACCCC